>NC_044032.1:514280488-514537884 GCF_901765095.1 Microcaecilia unicolor
AAGAAGCCTTCACTCGACCCTACTTGTCCCTTTAATTACCGACCCATCTCCCTCCTCCCTTTTCTCTCCAAATTACTTGAGCGTGCTGTTCACCACCGCTGCCTTGATTTTCTCTCCTCACATGCTATTCTTGACTCACTGCAATCTGGTTTTCGCCCTCTCCACTCAACCGAAACTGCGCTTACTAAAGTCTACAATGACCTATTACTGGCTAAATCCAGAGGTCTCTATTCTATCCTCATCTTCTTGATCTTTCCGCTGCTTTTGACACTGTCGATCACAGCATACTCCTCGATTCCCTGTCCTCACTTGGATTCCAGGGCTCTGTCCTTTCCTGGTTCTCTTCCTACCTCTCCCTCCGCACCTTTAGTGTTCACTCTGGTGGATCCTCTTCTACTTCTATCCCTCTGCCTGTTGGCGTACCTCAGGGTTCTGTTCTTGGTCCCCTCCTCTTTTCTATCTACACTTCTTCCCTTGGTTCATTAATCTCATCCCATGGCTTTTTCTACTCTCTCTATGCTGACGACTCCCAAATCTACCTTTCTACCCCTGATATCTCACCTTGCACCCAAACCAAAGTTCCAGCGTGCTTGTCTGACATTGCTGTCTGGATGTCTCAACGCCACCTGAAATTAAACATGACCAAAACCGAGCTTCTCATTTTTCCCCCCAAACCCACCTCCCCACTCCCCCCGTTTTCTATTTCTGTTGATGGCTCTCTCATTCCCCTGTCTCCTCAGCTTGAAACCTTGGGGTCATCTTTGACTCTTCTCTCTCCTTCTCTGCTCATATCCAGCAGATTGCCAAGACCTGTTGTTTCTTTCTTTACAACATCCGTAAAATCCACCCCTTTCTTTCCGAGCACTCTACCAAAACCCTCGTCCACACCCTTGTCACCTCTCGTTTAGACTACTGCAATCTGCTTCTTGCTGGCCTCCCACTTCGTCACCTCTCCCCTCTCCAATCAGTTCAAACCTCTGCTGCCCGCCTTGTATTCCGCCAGGGTCGCTTTACTCATACTACCCCTCTCCTCAAGTCGCTTCACTGGCTCCCTATCCGTTTTCGCATCCTGTTCAAACTTCTTCTACTAACCTATAAATGTACTCACTCTGCTGCTCCCCAGTATCTCTCCACACTCGTCCTTCCCTACACCCCTTCCCGTACACTCCGCTCCATGGATAAATCCTTCTTACCTGTTCCCTTTTCCAATACTGCCAACTCCAGACTTTGCACCTTCTGTCTTGCTGCACCCTACGCCTGGAATAAACTTCCTGAGCCCCTACATCTTGCCCCATCCTTGGCCACCTTTAAATCTAGACTGAAAGCCCACCTCTTTAACATTGCTTTTGACTTGTAACCACTCGCCTCCACCTACCCTCCCTCTCTTCCTTCCTGTACACATTGATTTGATTACTTTATTTTTTGTCTATTAGATTGTAAGCTCTTTGAGCAGGGACTGTCTTTCTTCTATGTTTGTGCAGCGCTGCGTATGCCTTCTAGCGCTATAGAAATGCTAAATAGTAGTAGTAGTAGAATTGCCCTGGTTTCCAGACGATTGATGGCCCAGCGAGACTCCTCCGCCGACCAGGAGCCCTGAGCAACTTGAAGGCACATTCCGTAAGATCTAAGATCTAAGGACAAGAGAAACTCCCCCAACTGAACTGCCACGATAACAGCCTTGAGAGTCTCCATGTGGAAGGGCAACACCCGCAAAGCCTGATTCACCCTTTGTCACCAGAATCGGATGCCAGGAGCCCTCCTTCTTGGGCACAACAAAGTAAATGGAATATCTGCCAGAACCTCTCTCGCTTGGGGGAACGGGAACTACGGCCCGGCAGAGCCAGAAGAGGATCCAGGGTCTGACGCACGTCCCTGGCCTTGAGCGATGACCTGCAAGGAGAAATGAGAAAGACATCTAGAAGCGGATGGCGAAAGTCCAGGGCATACCTGTACCTGACTATATATATAAGACCGAAAGGTCTGACGTTACCCAGACACGATAAAACAGCTGAAGCCTGCCTCCTACGGCCAGAACCGGAGACTGGGCCCCTGCACTTTCATTGGGAGGTTCTGGCACTGCTGGATCCCCTGGCGCCTCCGTCATGACCTCCTCTACAGTTACCCCGAAAGAGCTGAAAGGACTGACCTCTATTACAGAACTGAGCACGTTGAGAACCAGCATCTCTACCTGGCCTGTATCTGCAAGCCTCCCTGAGGCGCCCTCGGGCCGAGAAGCCAAGCGGGACCTATCCTCCAGAAGCCGGGCCCCTTTGGACTCGCCCAGACTCTTGACAAGTTTCTCCAACTCATTGCCAAAAGAAGCTTACGCTGGAAAGAAAGATGACTCCGACGTACTTTGGATGCTACATTCGCCGCCGCCCAGTGAAGGAACCACAAGAAGCGACGTTCCAACACTACCAATGTCAGATTCCTCACAGAGGCCCGAACCAAGTCACACATGGCATCGCAAGAAAAGCAGGGCCCATCTCCAGATTAATGACATCAGCTGCCGAATGAGAAGAGGAGTCTGCCGGAACATTGGGGAGATGCTCAGCCCAACGAAAACAGGCCCGAGCCACATAGCCCCTGCAGATGGCGCCTGCAAGGCCAAGGCAGAAACCTCGAAGGAGCCCATCAACAAAGCCGCCGACCTGCGATCCTGCGGGTCCTTGAGACGTCCCACTCTCAAGAGGGATAGCAGACTTCTTGGTGACTACTGTAACCAGAATGTCCATCTTGGGGACCCAAAAGTTCTCCAGATCTGCCTGAGGGGGTTGATAAAGGCGAGCCACGGCACGACCGATTCGTAAATGCGAATCGGGAACTAGCCATTCCGCCTCCACCAGTTCCTTCAAATCCTAATAAGGAAAGGTTTCTGGAGGTCTATGAACCCCCTTAAGAAGTGGGTCCCCTTTCCGGGACACCTGAGGATCTTCTGACAATTTAAGCGTCTTAAGTACCTCCGCCAACAGGGAGGGCAGCTCTTTCCTTCTATGTTTAAACAATTTTTATTGGAAATACAGAAACAAATAATCACAACAGTACGGTATTTTCTAATACAGAAGATAATTCCTTTACCTAAACACCATATTTTCTCCCAGATCCCCCCTTCCCCCCATCAGCATATTCCAGCATAACAGAAAAAGGGCAACTTTGGTATAATGTACCCAACAGCAGTCCAAATCCCAAAACCATGTGAGAATAGCCACCTATATAACAAACATACTAGATCATTAAACACCTCCAGTACCCAAAACCAATAAAGACCTATCTCTATCCCTCTCAACCAAATCATATCTAGTTTAGAGATATTGCAGACATCACTTATAACATATTAACAGGTAGACTACGCCCCCAAGGGCCCAGAATCTGCAAATACGGGTTCCAGAGTTGCATAAAACGCTGCCAGCGCTTGGGGGTCCCTTGCCTCCTGGGCCTCCCATGAGACCAAAAGGTGTACCTGGTTCCTCCAGTGCCACAAGGCTGGTGAATCTGATGATGTCTAGTATTGCAATATAACTTTCCGAGCCACCAAAGTTAGTATGCGGCACAAATAGCAGATTTGTTCAGGGGACGATAAGCACCAGGTATATCAAGCAGAAACTGCTCGAACGACCCCTGAATCCTGTGTTCCAAAATTCTCGACAAAAATCTCCCAATCCTATCCCAGAAAAGCTGAATCATAGTAACATAGTAGATGACAGCAGAAAAAGACCTGCACGGTCCATCCAGTCTGCCCAACAAGATAACTCATATGTGCTACTTTTTGTGTATACCCTACTTTGATTTGTACCTGTGCTCTTCAGGGCACAGACCGTATAAGTCTGCCCAGCACTATCCCCGCCTCCCAACCACCAGCCCCGCCTCCCAACCACCGGCTCTGGCACAGACCGTATAAGTCTGCCCACCACTATCCCTGCCTCCCAACTACCAGTCCCGCTAGTACCGGTGAGGCGTTTGCTGGCTCCGGTGGGAACAAATACAAAGTGTTGTTGTGGTAGGATAAAGTTCATGTGGCACAGCCACAATTAGGGGATCGCACAACGGAAGAGTTGAGGTATGTCCATTACGTACTTTAGTTTTGTGTGGTGCAGACATCAGGCATTTAGGTTGGATCGGCAGGGTATGCCTTTTTGAATAGGTTAGTTTTTAGTGATTTCCGGAAGTTTAGGTGGTCGTGCGTCGTATAAAATGTTTTGTACTTTTTTGGGATCTTGCCAGGTATTTGTGACCTGGATTGGCCACTGTTGGAAACAGGATGCTGGGCTTGATGGACCTTTGGTCTTTCCCAATATGGCAATACTTAGGCACTTATGGCTACAGACCCTGATCTCTAGTTACATATTGGACTTAGGTTGTCACCTTATGGTGCCTGATTGTGTTTGTAAATATTTTAGTTCATTTAACTATTGCGGTTCAGTTTTTTGGTTCACAGATTCAACCTTTGATAAAGCAACTGTGCTGGTTTTTGTTTTGTTTTTTTAATCTGCTATGGTGCCATAATCATTTGGCCATTACGTGAAATATCTCTATTTTATTCATTTTTTGATATTTTTTTTTTTTTTAATATGTTGCTGCTCGGTAGCTTCTTTCTATTTATAATTTCCTTGTTCTGTAGTTGTATATGGTGGAAACTAGGGTATACACCATTTAAACCATTTGGTGATGAAGATCACATTATAGGTATGTGTCCTATTTATACTCTACTATTTCATGAATATACTAGTAAATCCACGAGCAGTCCCAGAGAGCAAGGTATAAAGTGTGAGAACTATGTCCACACTTAGAACAACCAGAATCTCCGGTCCGGTCCGGTCCGGTCCCCCCCCCCCCCCCCATGACCCAATTGTGATTTTGACATGTAAGCCCTTGATATCACTCTATAGCCACACTCCCTAAGCCTTGCATCTGAAGTCAAAATGTGAATACCTCGAAGTGTAGCAGCAACCTCCCAATTCTCCAAAGAAGTTCCTGAATCAGCTGCCCATCTAGCTTTCAATAAGGAAAAGTCTCTATCGGGATCCCGGCTGACCACACTGATCTGACCCAGTATGGCTAATCTTATGTTCTCAATCTTGAACTCTCAAAAAGGGGCAGAGTTCAAATTGAGGTTGGGGGCTGCAGCTTAAGCCAGGCAGTCACACCTGAAAATAAAGAAAACTCTAAAAGGCAATATCTAAAAATAAATAAATGTTTTTTTTAAAGGAGGGGTTGAGTTAAAACGAAAAACTATAAGTAAAATAAGAAAAATACTCATATGGGAAGGCACTTAGAAAAGTTCAAAAACACAGCGTGAGGAGAACACACAGCTCTGCAGAAAAAAAAGAAGACTAAGGACCTGCGCTCACACATCAGGCAGGAAGGCACCTGCTCATGTGCAGTGGGATGCTGCTAAAACTTTCTACTTCACTTGCTAGTCAGCGACCGCATCAGGCGGTAAGGACTCCCCAAGCAAATGGCAGCACACCAATGTGCTTGTTTAGCACATGGCCATTTAAAGAAAATTACCTTTTACCCATGGTGGGGAAAGGTGGCCTCGTTGCACGGCAATCCTGTGCACCAATGTCCCTGTGGGCTACCTTTTATCGCTGTTTGGTAAAAGGACAAGTTTTGAAGTACCAAAAAAGGATGCTATATTGGAGAAACAGGCCAGATGCTTAAGACAAGATTCAATTTACATAGACATCACATGAACAATTCAGCCAGTAGGGCCCCCACCCCGGTGGGACAGCACTTCACAGAACCAGGACACTGTACCAGTGATTTCACAGTGAGAATACTGAAAGGTAACTTTAAAACCATACAAGAACGTAAGACCTTTGAAGTCAGAATGATTGAATATTTTAACACCCAACAGAAAGGACTTAGCAAGGACCTGGGGTTCCTAGCCCATTATAAACCATAAAGCTGTATGTCTCTATTGATCACCCCACCCCTCACCTATCCACACCCATCCTGTTAGAATATCAATGATATGCTTTGATGTCCCCATGCATACCTCCGACCCACCCCCATCCTCCCACCCTGTCAGACTGTCATAGTAATGCTTGAATGTTTTCACTTATATACACTGTCAGCTAGCACATTTGCTTATTTCCGATCTGACGAAGAAGGGCAACCTTCGAAAGCTAATCAAGAAATGTATTAAGTTATGTCCAATAAAAAAGGTATCATCTTATTTTCTTTTCCATGTTTTATTTTGTTTGATTTCTATTGATAACCTTAAGAGTGGACTAACACGGCTACCACACTCCTCTACTGAAGTACCAAAAAAAATCTACCCCCTTATCTCAATATTTCCATGGGTCACTAAAACTGTCTCTGTACTATGCTATTTTATGAATCCCGAATGGAACCTCAGTCTGTGAGATGAAAAACTGCTCTTACAGTACAAACACTGCCTGCTTTTATTTGCCTTAAAGACTGCTCCTCCCAAAAAAGGTAGAGGGAAAGGTACAACAGTAAAAAAAAAAAAAAAAACCACACACACACACAAACAGCTATTTTATAAAAATCTAATCCAATTAAACAAAAAGGTCATAGGCTACTACTGTAAATAACTATGATTTACAAAATTAAAAAAAAAAAGAAAGAAAGAAAAATACAGCCTTGACTCCAAATAAAAGAACCAAATATCAAAGAAAGCCCACTGTTAGCTGTACTGCTGAAGGAACTGCTATAACAAGCTTGCTACGCATTGATGCCAAGGCCATACAAAGTTGGAGAAGAATGGACCACCTTAGCCAGATCTATAGGCTCCATGTATGGCTGTAAACTACAATACGTTCCTTAATCAACAAAAACATGACTTCACCACAGCACCTACTTTTTCTACACACAGATCAAGCAAGGTATTCAGGCACATGCCCAGAACTTTTAATTTTGGGCTTGGCTTAAGCATTTACATTAGTCGCTTATACCCCACAAAATCTCAATGGAACTCCTTGCGGTTTACAGAAGGCTATACTGGGCATTTCCACAGAGCTATAAATCTAGAATAAGAATCACTGCTTGTTAAATAGATGAAAGACGTGTTTTAAGAGCTTTCTTGAAGCTTTTAAACTGAGCCAGTGCTCTAATATTCAAAGGTAAAGTGTTCCAGCACTTAGCAGATTGAAATGAGAAGAGACCATTAGAAACAGATTTACAAATTACTCCCCTGGGCCTTGAATATTGCAAAAGCAGTACCAATCTATTACAAACAGCACCATTTCTCTGAGAGAGTGTTACAAGATCTAACAGATATTCAGGAGCAAACCCATTTAGAATTGAAAAAGTAAGCGTAAGTAACTTAAATACAACTAGTGCCCTAACAGGTAACCAACAGAGTTTTGGCAATACTTATGAGTTTTTGTAACAACTGTGACACCGACTCATAGTTTGATGATCGGCAAATAAGTCTAGCTGCAGTATTCTGAAACGTTGGAAGTTTCTAAAGAAGCCCCTAAGATATACCTACCAATACAGCATTACAATAATCGGAGGTAAAAGCAATGATTGTGCTAAAAATGGGAAAATTACGTTCTTACCTTAGTAATTTTCTTTCCTTTAGTCACAGCAGATGAATCCATTAACTGATGGGATGTATCCGCCTACCAGCAGGTGGAGATAGAGAACACTGAAAAACCACAGTGACTCTTGGATGGCTAGCCCTAACTGCCTTCAGTATTTGAGATTTCCAAAGCAGAGTGAACCATAAAGGTAGAACAACAAACTTTCCTCACAGCGAACAACGCCCCAGAACAGGAGCAATAACCATACAAAGGAGGGACGATCTCAACCTCCTGTAGTAGAACATCATGTAGAAATTATGAGAACTGGTTTCCAACTTCTCCCAATGAGATATATATATCTGCATGAAAGATCTGAACAAAAAACAACGCCAGACAGGGAGGGATCATGGATTCATCTGCTGCGACTAGAGGAAAGAAAATTACCAAGGTAAGAACCTAATTTTCCCTTCCTTATCATCAGCAGCAGATGAATCCATTAACTGATGGGATGTACAAAAGCAATCCCTACTTAGGGTGGGAACAGGCCACACCACAAGCAAGCACTTGTGCTCCAAAAATCGCGTCCTGCTTCGCTGCAACATCCAGCCTGTAATGCCGGACAAATGAGAGCTGAGAAACCCAAGTAGCCGCATTACATATCTCTTGAAGGGAGAGTGCACCCATTTCAGCCCAAGAGGAGGAAATCGCTCTCATGGAATGCGCCTTAAACGTGTCAGGCGGAGATACGCAGAAAAAAATGATTTCCTTGCACCAACGGGCTATACTGGCCTTAGACACTTGACACCCACGTCAAGGACCTGTCAAAAATACAAAAAGGTGATCAGAAATCCTGAAATCATTTGACATCTGTAGATACTGCAACAGCGCCCTGCGGACATCCAAAAGATGTAACTGCTCAAAGGAGTCCGGGAAATCTTCCCTAGAAAAGGAAGGAAGAAAAATGGGCTGGTTCAAGTGAAACGTTGAAACCACTTTAGGCATGAAGGAAGGCACTGTACGTACCGTTACTCCGGGCTCTGAGAATTGCAGAAAAGGGTCCCGACAGGACAGCACCTGAAGATCAGACACGCGTCTAGCCGATGTCATGGCCACCAAAAGACTGTCTTGAGAGTCACATCCTTCTCCGAAACTCGCTTAAGCGGCTCAAAAGGCGAACACTGGAGAGCCTTCACCACCACCCCCAGGTTCCAGGCCGGACAAGGCGACCGCACGGGAGGACGGAGCCTAAGCACCCCTCTGAGAAATCAGGCAATGTCCGGATGAGCAGCAAGGGACAATCCAGATACTTTCCCTTGATAGCATGCCAATGCTGCCACTTGAACCCACAGGGAATTGTAAGCCAGGCCTTTTTGTAAGCCAACCTGCAAAAAGTCCAGCACCGGCGAGACAGAAGCCCACGTGGGAGTGATCGCCTTTGAAACACACCACGCCTCAAACTTGCGCCAGATCTGAGCATAAGCTGTGGAGATGGACTGCTTGCGGGCCTGCAAGAGACTGGAAATGACCTTGTTAGAATAGCCCTTGTCTCTCAATTGCGCCCTCTCAAGAGCCAGGCCATAAAACCAAATCAGCAGGGATCCTCCATAGACACCGGACCCTGAACCAACAGGTTCGGCACCAGGAGCAAATGAAATGAAGCCTCCACCATCATCCGACGGAGATCTGCATACCACGGATGCCTTGGCCAGTCCGGAGCGATAAGAATCACCAATCTCCGGTGTAGTCGAATCCGAAGTAGGACTCGCCCTATCAAGGGCCAAGGAGGGAACACATACAGGAGGCCCGCAGGACAGGGTTGAGCCAGAGCATCCAACCCTGCCGACTGAGGATCTCTCCTTCTGCTGAAAAAGTGAGGCACTTTGGCGTTTGCACTTGACGCCATTAGATCCATTCCGGGTGTCCCCCATTTGGCACAAATCTGAAGAAAAACTTCTTCTGCCAGTCCCCATTCCGCAGGGTCGATTTGATGCCTGCTGAGAAAATCGACTTGCATGTTGCTCTGACCTGCTATGTGAGCTACTGACAGAAGCTGCAGGTGGAGTTCGGCCAAGTGGCAAATCAAAGCGGCCTCCGCGGCCAGGGCCCTGCACTGAGTGCCGCCCTGACGATTTATGTACGCCACCGCTGTCGTGTTGTCTGACAGGACCCGGACAGCAAGCCCCTTCAGAGTCTTTTGAAAGGTCATAAGAGCCTGGAATATCGCTCTCAGTTCCAAGCGATTGATGGACCACCCCGCTTCCACGGTTGTCCACTGACCCTGAGCATAGCTTCCCTGGCAATGCACTCCCCAGCCCAAAAGGCTGGCATCTGTTATCACCAAGCACCAAGAAGGAAGCGCAAGCAGCATTCCTTGGTGCAGCATTCTGTCGGAGAGCCACCACTCCATACTGAGCCGGGCCACAGGGAGCCACATTAGTCTGCATTGATATTCCTGGGAAATCGGAGATCATTGTTGACGCAGGGCAATCTGCAGAGGCCTCATATGCGCCCCCGCCCAAGGAACCACTTCCAAGGTGGCCGTCATCGACCCCAGCAGCTGGACAAAGTCCCAAGCTTGCGAGCGAGGCATCCGCAGGAGCAGACGGACCTGATTCTGAAGCTTGCACCACCTTTGGTCAGGGAGAAAGACAAACCCCAAGGCCGTTCGAACCGGACCCCCAAATACTCAAGAGACTGAGAGGGGGTCAGGTGACTTTTGGGTATATTGACCACCCAGCCTAGCGCCTGCAGGACTGTAACCACTCCGGCTGTGGCAAGACTCCTTTCGGTTGCCGAATCCGCTCTGATGAGCCAGTCGTCGAGATAAGGGTGAACTCCGATACCCTCTTGCCTGAGACAGGCAGCTACGACCACCATTACCTTGGAAAAGGTATGGGGAGCTGTGGCTAGGCCGAAAGGCAAGGCCCAAAACTGGAAATGTTTCCCAACACTGCAAACCGGAGAAACCGCTGATGCGGGGGCCAGATTGGACCTAAAAGAAGCGTATTTGCACATTCCTGGCTGTACCGCCGCAGTGACGGAGCACAGGGTTTCCATGCGAAAGTGTCGTACTCTGATGCCATCGTTGACTCTTCGTAAGTCGAGGATCGGTCTTGAAAGACCCGCCTTTTCGAGGCACGACAAAATTAATGGAATAGCGGCCGTAGACACATTCAGCGGGAGGCACCGGGATCACCGCTCCAAGGTGCAGTAAAACTTGTAAGGTCTCCACTACCGCTGCCCGTTTTACGGCAGTGCCGCATTGGGACTCCACAAACACGTCTCTCACCGGGGCACCGAATTCCAGTCAGTAACCTTCTCTGATCAGGTCCAAGACCCACTGATCTGAGGTAATCTTGGTCCACTCCTCTAGAAACAGAGAAAGACGTCCTCCTACTGCAGGAATCGAGGAGTGGAACGGCGCCCCATCATTGTGGAGGACACCCCTGAATTCCTGGCCTTGAACCGGCCCCTGCGGAACGTTTGTCCGAGCAAAAGGAGTTCCTCTGCTGAAAACGGGCACATTGAGAAAACCCAGCAGAGCGCCCTGGGCGATACCTGCGAGCTTCACAGAAGCGAGGTCTGGAAGAAGAGGGAAACACAGGACCCTTGGCAGAAGGTCTCGGCCTATCCTCAGGTAACCGCTAGGGTTTAGATTCCCCCAGGTCTTTCACAATCTTCTCCAAATAATAGGAGGCCCCGAAAGGGTAACTTCACCAGCCTTTGCTTAGAGGCCATGTCAGCCGCCCAATGCCGGAGCCAAAGAAGGCGGCGGGCAGAAACCGCCACAGATATCTGTTTAGCCGAAGCTCTGACCAGAACATAAAGGGTGTCAGCCAAAAATGACAGGGCCGACTCCATCCGTGGGGCAAGCTCAGAGAGGGACCCCGTACCATCCGTGGGCTATTCCACCGCCTATTGTAACCAGGAAAGACATGCCCCGGCTGCATAGGAACTGCAAATAGACACCCTTAAGGCAAGGCCCGCAATCTCAAAGGACCGCTTCAGCGCGGATTCCAGCCGCTGGTTCTGCATGTCTTTCAAAGCAACCCCTCCCTCTACTAGGAGAATGGTCTTTTAAGTCACCGCCATGACCAACGCATCCACTTTAGGCATCCCCAAAGGGGCCAAGTGCTCCTCACTCAGAGGGAAAAGCTGACCCATAGCCCTGGCCACTTTCAAAGGCCCATCGGGATCAGACGATTGAGTTGAAATAAGCTCTTGGAAAGGCCTACCGGAAAGGCCCGAGTAGGCTTCTTAGTACTCGCCATCCTAAGATTAACAGAGGAGGCCTCGCCTTCAGCAGGATCATCAATCGAGAGGGCCTGCAAGGCGTCAGTAATGAGAGCTGGCAGCTCGTCGCGGTGGAAAATCCGAACCGCATTGGGATCATCCAAATCCAGTGGCAAACAGTCACCCTCCTCTGGATCATCCGTCCCTGAGGGCCTGCCAGATCCCTCAGACTCCCCACAGCCCGACCACGGGGGGGGAAAAAGGATAAGCGCCACTTTCAGACGGGGAATTTACGAGTCTATGTTTAGCATGTTTCCAATGCTTGGGGGAGGAAATAACATCTGAAGCCATCCCCGGGGCATCAACACCCGGAGGGAACCCAGGATGCAACGCAGTGTCAGACACCTGCGGCAGAGCTCTTTTCAGCCTGAAGGCTTTATGCAATAAAAGCACAAACTCAGGGGAGAAAAACTCACCCTGACCCTCCGCCTCCGAATTAGGAGAAACGGATGTTGGAGCTCCTCTGGCAGCCTCTAAACGAGGCGTCCCCCTGCCCTCAGACTCCTCCGCAACCGCGAGGGTCGAAACATGCGGCGCTTCCAAAATGGCGCCCGCTACAAGCTCCATCGAGCAGGAAGAATCATCGCTCGGCATGCTCGTACTAGCGAGAGCGTCTAAGGAGCACGTTTTGCACAGCCCCACTGATGATCTGCGCTTACCACAACGGGAGCAGCGCTTAACTCCTTCAGTAGCCATCGCCCGACTAGATGGAAATATAGCAATAAAATGGCGGCTTCGCGCCAAAACTTACCCCGTTCGGAACGGCGTCCACGGGACCTCCCCAGAGGAGCTGGGCACCACTCTCACCTCAGAAGACCGAGTCAACGAGCTACTGTCAAGGTGCACAGAACCAGAATCACTGGAAAAAGCCTCAGCAACAGCCACGCTGTAGAAGCGCACACTTTTTTTTTTTTTTTTTTAACGCTGTGAGGAAAGTTGGAGGCAGGCAGCAACAGAGGGACTCCGGGAGAAGGGAGGGAATGGGTAAGGCAGGGAAAGGGCGAACCTATATGCCTTTAAAATGGGCACCACCAGCCACAACACCCCTGCTCAACTGGCAAAGCACAGGAGCCACCCCAGGCAGAAATCCAGGAGCTGATCAAGCTACGTCCACAACTGCTGGGAGAGAAATACTGAAATCTCAAATACTGAAGACAATTGGGGCTAGCCGTCCAAAGGTCACTGTGGTTTTTCAGTGTTCTCTATCGCCACCTGCTGGTAGGCGGATACAACCCATCAGTTAATGGATTAATCTGCTGCTGATGACAAGGAACTAAATGCACTAAAACTCAGATTTGATTTTATTCTTTTCAGCCTTTTCATGGTATAGAATCCTTTATCAACTGATTAACATGAGGTTCAAAAGACAGGTATTCATCAAAAATAGCCCCCAATCAAGCTTCTGAGGCTCTTGATGTATCAGCTCTGTTTGAACAATCACAAGAAGAAGCTGAATTCAGATCTACACTGTTGGTATCATTTGTCTTTCTTGCAGATAAAGAGACCTTATTAAGACTATATTTGAGACAGATTTCCTCGGTTACTTTTATGGGCGAAAGAATTCAAATCTTTCCGATTGTATCGAGAACCACACAAGAAAGACGAAATAAATTTTTATTAACAAGAAAAGAGACAGTTCAATTGGGAGCTAAATTTCAATTGCGCTTTCCCTGTAAATGTGTAGCGTTTTACGAGACTAAGACATACCACTTTTTTGAACCTTTACAGCTTCGATCTTTCCTAAATGCAAGAACTCCTAAATCACTATAAGGGTTTCTAAGTATTGACTTGAAATAGATAAATGTAACATACCAGAAGCCATCTTTTTCCTATAATTTGTTGCTCTAACTATACCTAATCCTCTTATAAGGTTTATGTACTTCAGTCTCCTCTCTAATTGAGGACTATGTTAATGTAGAATTTATTTTGTGGGGGATTTCCCCATTGTGTGTATTTCTTATGTTAATTACTGACATTTCTTGACAAAGCTTGCTTTGGGTATATATTAAAATTGCATAAGTAAAAAAAAATAGCCCCCAATATTTTTCATTGTTTCTCCAACTGGAAGGTAAAATTATGTCTTACCTGATAATTTTCTTTCCTTTAACGCAGCAGATGAATCCAGGAACTAGTGGGTTAAGTCCGCCTACCAGCAGGTGAAGATAGAGATAAACAGACTAAAGGCAGTGATGTCAGACGGCCAGCTCCTTCCTCAGTTAGTATGTCATTTGTAAGCATTCGCCAAGGCCAAAAATATGAAACCAACAACAACCAGAAACCATCCTCACTATGAAAAACAAAGAACCAAATAAGAACTTTGAAATAACTGGAACTTGATCCAGAAATTGGAATCCTTTCTGTGTGCCCATATCTGTCTGAACTCTGTAAAAGAGAACCCGAAAGGAAAAAATAGACACACTGCGCGGAAAATGAAAAAAACATCGACTGAACTAGGGAGGGATCCTGGATTCATCTGCTGCGTTAAAGGAAAGAAAATTATCAGGTAATCCATAATTTTACCTTCCTTGTCACTTGCAGCAGATGAATCCAGGAACTAGTGGGATGTACCAAAGCATTCCTTAAGTAGGGTGGGAAGGCGACGTTCCCCGCGCCATCACTCCCACCCCAAAACTCGCATCCTCCCGAGCAGACATGTCTAGCCAGTAATGCTTCGCAAAAGTATGTCTGGACGCCCAAGTAGCCGCCCGACAAATCTCTTCCAGAGATAAGGCCAACGCCTCCGCCCAAGAAGCCGCCTGTGCCCGAGTAGAATGCGCCTTCAGGGCCACTGGAGACGCCCACTCTTGTAGCAGATACGCCGCTCCAATGGCTTCCCTAATCCAGCGAGCAATGGAAGCCTTAGAAGCTGCCTCACCTCTTTTCGATCCCGACAAGAGCACAAAGAGATGCTCCAAGCGTCGAAACTCGTTAGAGATCTGCAAGTACCGAAACAAGGCTCTCCGCACGTTCAGGAAACGTAGTGACGCAAACTCCCCCGGATAATCCTCTCTTTGAAAAGATGGAAGATAAAACGCCTGATTGACATGGAAAGCTGAAACCACGGCACCGTCCGAATAGACACCCCTGCTTCAGAAAACTGCAAAAAAGGATCTCTGGAAGACAAAGCCTGAATTTCAGAAATCCTCCTATCCGAAGCAATGGCCACCAAAAACACTGTCTTAAGTGTTAGATCCTTCTCAGAAACTTTATTCAATGGCTCAAATGGTGGGGCCTGGAGGGCTCGCAGTACCACATTCAAATGCCACGTCATGCACGACTGCCACAGAGGAGGCTGAAGCCGAAGAGCCCCGCATAGAAAACAGACGACATCAGAGTGAGCTGCTAAAGAGGAACTGTTCAGTTTACCCCTAAAACAAGCTAGCAAGGTCACCTGCACTTGAAGGGAATTATATGTCAATCCCTATTGAAGACCATCCTGAAGGAACTCCAGAATAACCGGAATGTCCGCCCGAAAAGGTGATTCAGCACACAAAGCCGAGAAAGCTTTCCACACTCGCACGTACGCTGCTGAAGTAGATTACTTCCATGCCCCCAAAACAGTGGCAATGACTAGTCCTGAAAATCCCTTCTTCCTCATCTGCCGCCTCTCAATAGCCAGGCCGCAAGACCAAAGCAGGAGGGATTTTCCATCTGAACTGGCCCTTGATGCAGCAGATCGGGAGTCACCGGAAGTTGCAATGGTGGCTCTGAGAGTGCTCGAACGAGATCCAATTACCACGGCCGTTGGGGCCAGTCTGAGGCCACGACCGGCCCCCGATGCCACCCTATGCGGCAAAAAAAACTCTCCCTATCAGAGGCCACGGAGGAAAAACATACAGTAGCTGTTGTTCCGGCCATGGCTGGAGAAGAGCATCCAATCCTGTGGATCCTGGCTGCTGAAGAACTGGGGAACTTTGGCATTGTAAACCATGGCCATTAGATTCATTACTGGTCTTCCCAACGTTGACAGATCAGCCAAAAAGCCGAGTCCGACAGTGTCCATTCTGCTGCATCCAAAAGAGTCCGGCTGAGAAAACCCGCTTCAACATTGCCTTGGCCCGCAATGTGCGCTGCCGACAAACTCTGAATACGCGCTTCCGCCCATACTAGAAAACGAGACGCTTCCACTGCCAAGGGAAGAATGCGAGTGCCCCCCTACCGATTAATGTAGGCCACTGTCGTGGTGTTGTCCGACAATACACGAACCGCCTGCCCCTGCAGAAGGTCCTGAAAACTCCGCAGCGCATTCACAACTGCTCGCAACTCCAGATGATTTATCGGCCAAGTCGCTTCGAGAGGTGTCCACGATCCCTGGGCTACTCGATGAAAATGGGCTCCCCAGCCCGCAAGCCTGGCATCCATCACCACTACCACCCAATTGGGAGACGCCAGAGAAACACCCTTCTGCAAACTGGCTGACCGGAGCCACCACGCGAGACTGTCCCTGGCCTGGCTCGATCAAGGAAGGAGTCGTTGATAATCCAGCGACGTCAGCGACCATCTGCTCAAAAGGAAATTCTGAAGAGGCCGCATGTGAACCCTTGCCCATGGAATGACCTCCAAGGTCACCATCATGGAACCGAGGAGCTGAACATAGTCCCACACTCAGGGAGCATGATGACTCAATAAGGTCCGTACCTGGAAAAAACAATTTGATCCTTCGCCCCTTGGGGAGAAACACCTTCCCCCGTTTCTTATCGAATTGCACTCCAAGATACTGCAGACTAAGTAGTAACATAGTAACATAGTAGATAACGGCAGAAAAAGACCTGCACGGTCCATCCAGTCTGGCCAACAAGACAAACTCATATGTGTATACCTTACCTTGATTTGTACCTGCCTTATTCAGGGCACAGACCGTACAAGTCTGCCCAGCAGTATTTCCCGCCTCCCAACCACCAGTCCTGCCTCCCATCACCGGCTCTGGCACAGACCGTATAAGTCTGCCTCCACTATCCTCGCCTCCCAACCACCAACCCCTCTTCCCCCCACCTGCTCCGCCACCTAATTTCGGCTAAGCTTCTGAGGATCCATTCATTCTGCACAGGAATCCTTTATGCATATCCCACACGTTTGAATTCCGTTACCGTTTTCATCTCCACCACCTCCCGCGGGAGGGCATTCCAAGCATCCACCACCCTCTCTGTGAAAAAATACTTCCTGACATCTTTCCTGAGTCTGCCCCCCTTCAATCTTATTTCATGTCCTCTCGTTCTACCACCTTCTCATCTCTGGAAAAGATTTGTTTGCAGATTAATACCTTTCAAATATTTGAACATCTGTATCATATCACCCCTGTTCCTCCAGGGTATACATGTTCAGGTCAGCAAGTCTCTCTTCATACGTCTTGGAACGCAAATCCCGTACCATTCTCGTAGCTTTTCTTTGCACCGCTTCCATTTTTTTTTTTTAACATCCTTCGCAAGGTACGGCCTCCAAAACTGAACACAATACTCCAGGTGGGGCCTCACCAACGACTTGTACAGGGGCATCAACACTTCCTTTCTTCTGCTGATCACATCTCTCTCTATACAGCCTAGCAACCTTCTCGCTACGGCCACCGCCTTGTCACACTGTTTCGTCGCCTTCATATCCTCGGATACTATCACCCCAAGATCCCTCTCCCCCTCAGTACCTATCAGACTCTCACCGCCTAACACATACGTCTCTCGTGGGTTTCTACTTCCTAAGTGCATCACTTTGCATTTCTTTGCATTGAATTTTAATTGCCAAACCTTAGACCATTCTTCTAGCTTCCTCAGATCCTTTTTCATGCTTTCCACTCCCTCCCGGGTGTCCACTCTGTTGCAAATCTTAGTATCATCCGCAAATAGGCAAACTTTACCTTCTAACCCTTCGGCAATGTCACTCACAAATATACTGAACAGAATCTGCACCAAAACCGATCCCTGAGGCACTCCACTACTCACCTTTCCCTCCTCCAAGCGAACTCCATTTACCACCACCCTCTGTCGTCTGTCCGTCAACCAGTTCCTAATCCAGTTCACCACTTCGGGACCTATCTTCAGCCCATCGAGTTTATTTAAGAGCCTCCTGTGGGGAACCGTGTCAAAAGCTTTGCTAAAATCTAAGTAGATTACGTCTATAGCACGTCGATGATTCAATTCTCCAGTTACCCAAAGAATTCAATGAGATTCGTTTGGCACAATTTCCCTCTGGTTAAACCATGTGGTCTCGGATCTTGCAACTTATTGGCTTCCAGGAAATTCACTATCCTATCCTTCAGCATCGCTTCCATTACTTTTCCAATAACCAAAGTGAGGAACCAGATGACTTGTCCATATTGACCACCCAACCTAAGGATTGCAACACCGCAATCACTCAGTCGATGACCACTCGACTCTCCTCTGCTGTCGTCACCTAAATCAGCCAGTTGTCAAGATATGGATGTACTCGAATTCCCTCCTTCCGCAAGAGCTCCGCCACCACCATCATGACCTTGGAAAAAGTGCGTGGAACAGTGGCCATTCCGAAAGGAAGGGCCTGAAACTGGAAGTATTTACCCAGCACCGCAAATCTGAGAAATCTCTGATGGAGCTGCCAAATGGGAATGTGCACGTAAGCTTCCCTCAAATCGAGAGCAGTCAAAAACTCGCCTGGTTGAACAGCAGCAACACTGCCCTTAATGTCACCATGCGGAAGTGACGAACCCGCAAAAACTGGTTTACTTTTCTGAGATCGAGAATAGGCCGAAAAGCCCCTCCCTTCTTTGGAACCACAAAGAAGATGGGAGTACCGACCTGTGCGCCTTTCGAGAGGAGGAACAGGCACGATTGCGAGACCTGCTAAGGATAGGGGCTAACACTGCAGAACCGCTGTCCTCTTGGCCTGCGATACACAGCGGGACTCCAGAAAAGAGTCTGTGACGGGAGAGAAGAATTCTAGCTTGTAACCTTCTCGCACCACATCGAAGACCCACTGGTCCGAAGTAATTCTGGCTCACTCTGGAAGAAACAGAGAAAGCTGACCACCGATCTTGCTCTCCTCCCGAGTGGACCTACGCCCTATCATTGGGAGGCTCGAGAAGGAGCCCCCTGACGAGAGGGGGGTCCAGCCGGACGCTTCTCGTTGCGAAAGGCAGAACACTGCCCAAATCGAGGACGCTGAAAGGCTGCGTTGGACCGCCCCCGGCGATACCAGCGCGTCTCTCTGAAACATGACCTCGAGGCTCCTTTCTAGGTCTTCCCTAAAACGCAATTTCCCTCGGAAAGGCAATTTAATGAACCATTGCTTAGAGGCCATATCTGTGGCCCAACCAAAGAAGACCACAGAAGACGCCGAGAGGAAATGGTCAAGGCTATGAGTTTGGCCGAAGCCCAGACCAAATCATACAAGGCATCCACCAAGTACGCCAGCCCAATATCCATCAGCGACATCTGAGGAGTTCCTGGCATATATCAGACTCCAAAATCGAATCCATGACAGAATGTAGCCAACTGAGACAAGTTCTAGCCACATAAGAACTACAAACAGAAGCTTAAAGTGTCAAAGCGGCCACCTCAAAAGCAAGTTTTAAAGAGGCCTCTAGCCGTCTGTCTTGCATATCCTTAAGTGCCACACCACCTTCCATGAGAAGAGTAGTCTTCTTAGTGACCGCCGTCACCAGGGCATCCACCCTAGGTAGAGCAAACTGCTCTGAATGGTCCGCTGAAACCGGATACAGCCTGGCCATAGCCCTGGCTACTTTCAGCCGCCCATCCGAATCCACTCACTGGGCCGAAATCAACTCTTCAATAGCTTCATGTACCGGAAGGCCTTAGAAGGTCGTCTGGTACTAGCCATCTTGGGGTTGACCGCCTGAGAAGCCGCAACCTCAGGGTCCTCTATATTCAGGGCTTCCAGCGCCTGAGAGATAAAGGAGGACAACTCCTCCTTATGGAAAATCTTCATGGCGGAAGAGTCCTCTGGTCGGTCACTGAGGACACCGTCCTCCACGTCCTCTACCCCCGTCTGCTCCGAGAGAGCCACCACGGAGGAAGCTGCAGGCAACCGTATGCAAGACCCCTCCTCAGACCCCAAAGAAAGCCTAGGCTTTTTAAGGGAGGAGAAATCCTCTGGGGAAAAACCCAAAATCTCTTGGTTACCCCCAGAACCCGAGAGAATCAAAGGCCGAAGCTGTCGCAGCCTTGTGAGGGGGGGGGGGGGGGCAAGGCCCTTTTCAACAAAAATGCCTGATGGAGTAGCAAAATAAACTGTGGCGAAAACCCCTCCCCCGCAACGGAGGAGGTCGCAGTCATGGCACCTGCACCACTGCCCAAAGTGCCTGACGGCCCCCCGACTCCCCTACCAGTGGAGAAGAAGCGTTGCCCAAAACCGCTACCGGAGCCAGCTCCGCGGCTGATTGCAAAATGGCGCGAGAATCGCCAGGCTCCGGGCGGGAAAGCATGCTCTCGGGGGGGGGGGGGGGGGGGGGGGTACCGCTCCGTCGAATCCCGCCAAATCAGCACACCCTGTGCTGCAAAGGCTCGCCGCCGAACGCCGTTTCCCGCATCAGCAACAGCGTTTTACTGCCTCTGCTGCCATCGTCTGCCCCCGAACAGGAACCCAGCAGAACTTACCCTGGACTGGGAAAGCGCGGGAACTGACAGCTGAGCCGAAGAAAAAAAAACTCTTCGACTCCACTTCAAGGCAGAATCAGACAAGCAGGCAACAGAAAACAGGACTTGGACAGCAGTAACACAAACCTGCTCTCAGCAAAAACACACTTCCCTGTGTTTCTCTGTTTCTCTTTTAAACAAATTCTATGGGTTTTGTTTTGTTTTTAGTGAGGACGCAGAAACAGGGAAGGAAAGGAACAGCAAAAGCCTGTTCAGAGAGAATTTGAGGTGCAGCAGGGACCCAGCAACTGTGTAAGCTGCCAAAGTGGACAGCAACAGTCCGCCACCCCCAGCTCAAACTGGCCACCGACCCAGGAGCACCCTCAGAGGCCTTGGGCCCAGGAGCTGAAGAAAAAGCTGTCCACCACCTGCTGAGATAGAGACATACTAACTGAGGAAGGAGCTGGCCGTCTGACATCACTGCCTTTAGGTTATCTCTATTTCCTCCTGCTGGTAGGCGGACTTAACCCACTAGTTCCTGGATTCATCTGCTGCAAGTGACAAGGAATGTAATGTTATTCACTGCGACAGTAGAAGCTCCAAAAGGCATAAGAGAATTACCTAAAACTACAAACCTTCCCAAAGCTTGACTGCAGGCCAAATAGTAGGTCCTCAAACTCAAAGCATCTGCATTTTATATAGCTAAAAGGTATTTGGTTGCCATAGAAGCACATTGAAGGCCCACCCAGAATTCATCACTGGCATTTATGGGCAGATGATCAAAGCTCCGTCGCTAATCTGAATAGCGCCATAACAGCACAGAACTATGCCCTAATGCTGAAAGCTGAGATGCAAATATAGACGCACTCATAGCTTTAAGCATTAGGGAGTTCAGCAGGAGGATTGTGCTTGGCGCATGTGCAGAAGAGTTCAGCAGGTAAGCTCAGCTTCTGTGCGCATTTGACTGGTAAAACCTGAACATGAAGCACACATTGGTGTCTGTTTTCTGCAGCCAAAAATGGGAAAATTAGGTTCTTACCTTGGTAATTTTCTTTCCTTTAGTCACAGCAGATGAATCCATTACGAGTGGGTTGTGTCCAACCAGCAGGGGGAGATAGAGAGCACTGAAAAACCATAGTGCCTCATGGCCAGCTAGCGCCATCTGCCTCTTCAGTATTTGAAGCTTCCAAAGCAGTGTTACACCGCAAAGCATAACAACATGAAAATTCCTCACAGTAGATGAACGCCCCAAAACTGGAGCTATAAGTCAAAGAAGGGAATGAACTCATCCTCATGTAACTGAACAGAAATCCTGAAGACTGTTTTCCAACTTCTCCCAATGAGGGAACATATCTACAGGAAAAACTGAACATAAAATTAGCATAATGAACCACAGAGGGAGGGCTCATGGATTCATCTGCTATGACTAAAGGAAAGAAAATTACCAAGGTAAGAACCTAATTTTCCCTTCCTTGTCATCAAGCAGATGAATCCATTATGAGTGGGATGTATCAAAGCAATCCCTACATAGGGTGGGAACAAGCCACATCACGCGAGAGCACTTGTGCTCCAAAATGCGCGTCTCTCCTGGCAGCCACATCCAGCCTGTAATGTCGGGCAAACGAGAGCTTAGAAGCCCAAGCGGCTGCACTACATATCTCTTGAAGAGAGAGTGCTCCAGTTTCAGCCCAAGAAGAGGAAATCGCTCTTGTGGAATGTGCCTTAAAGGCTTCAGGCGGAGGCCGACCAGATATGCTGAAAAGATAGCTTCTTTGAGCCAACGAGCTATAGTGGCCTTAAAAGCTGGAGACCCTCTGCGCGGACCTGACAAAAGAACAAAAAAATGGTCAGATGTCCTGAAGGCATTTGACATGCGCAGATATTGCAAAAGAGCCCTTCGCACATCCAGAAGGTGCAACTGCCCATAGGCTTCTGGAAACTCCTCTAGAAAAGGAGGACAGGAAAATAGGCTGGTTTAGCTGAAATGCTGAAACCACCTTAGGCATGAAGGAAAGCACCGTACGTACCATTACTCCGGACTCTGAGAATTGCAGAAATGGGTCTCGACAGGACAGCGCCTGGAGCTCAGATACCCGTCTCGCCGATGTCACGGCCACCAAAACAACCGTCTTTAAGGTCACATCCTTCTCAGAAGCTCGCCTAAGCGGCTCGAAGGGCGAACACTGAAGGGCCTTTAAAACCAGCCCCAGGTTCCAGGCCGGACACGGAGCCGCACGGGAGGACGGAGCCGAAGCACCCCTCTAAGAAACCGTGTCACATTCGGGCAAGCAGGCAGAGACCTTCCCTCGAAAACATGCTAAGGCTGCCACTTGAACACGCAGGGAATTATAGGCCAAGCCTTTTTGTAAACCATCTTGCAAAAAGTCAAGTATCGACGAGACAGAAGCCCGCATGGGTGTGATCGCTTTAGAAGCGCCCCAAGCCTCAAATTGGCACCAAATCCTGGCATAAGCCACGGAAGTGGAACGCTTGTGGGCCTGTAGGAGAGTGGAAATGGCTTTACTGGAATATCCCTTGTCTCTCAATTGCGCCCTCTCAATAGCCATGCCATAAGACCAAAGTGGCAGGCGTCCTCCATGGTCACCGGGCCCTGTGACAACAGGTTCGGTACCAGAGGTAAACGCAGGGAATCCTCTACCAGCATCTGCCGGAGGTCCGCATACCACGGCCTCCTGGGCCAATCCGGGGCAATGAGAACCACCTCTCCTTGGTGTAGCCGAATCCGCAGGAGTACTCGCCCTATCAAGGGCCAAGGAGGGAACACATACAGGAGGCCCTGAGGCCAGGGTTGAGCCAAGGCATCCAACCCTGCCGAGCGAGGATCTCTCCCGTCTGCTGTAGAAGCAAAGGACTTTGGCATTTGTGCTTGATGCCATAAGATCCATTACAGGCTTTCCCCATTTGGCACATATCTGCAGGAATACTTCATCTGCAAGTTCCCTTTCCGCTGGGTCGATTTGATTCCTGCTCAGATAATCGGCTTGCACGTTGCTCTGACCTGCAATATGAGCTGCTAACAGAAACTGCAGATGAAGCTCGGCCCAGTGGCAAATCTGCGCGCTAGTGCTATGCACTGAGTGCCTCCTTGGCGATTTATGTAGGCCACTGCTGTCATGTTGTCCGACAGAACTCTGACAGCCAATCCTTCCAGGGTCAATTGAAAGGCCAGAAGTGCCTGGAAAATCGCTTTCAACTCCAAGCGATTGATGGACCACTCTGATTCCTCGGGTGTCCAAAGACCCTGGGCATGCCTTCCCCGGCAATGTGCACCCCAGCCCTTCAGGCTGGCATCTGTTACCACCAGGCACCAATCGGGGAGCGCTAGCGGCATTCCTCGCTGCAGCATGCTGAGAGCTACCACTCCATACTGAGCCGGACCGCAGGGAGCCATGCGAGTCTGCATTGATAATCCTGAGATATTGGAGACCACCATTGAAGCATGGAGCACTGCAGAGGTCTCAGGTGTGCTCTCGCCCAAGGCACTAGTTCCATAGTGGCCATCATCGACCCCAACAGCTGGACAATGTCCCAAGCTCGTGGGCGAGGCATCCTCAGGAGCAGACGGACCTGGTTCTGAAGCTTGCACAGCCTTTGCTCGGGGAGGAAGACCACCCCCGAGGCTGTGTCGAACCGGACTCCCAAATATTCTAGAGATTGAAAGAGGGTCAGGTGACCTTTGGCTATATTGACGACCCAGCCCAGAGATTGCAGTACTGAGACCACTCTGGCTGTAACCTGATGACTCTTTTCTGTAGAGTCTACTCTGATGAGCCAGTCGTCGAGGTACAGGTGAACCCGGGTACCTTCTCGCCTGAGAAAAGCAGCTACTACCACCATTACCTTGGAAAAGGTTCAGGGAGCTGTGGCGAGGCCAAAAGGCAAGGCCCGAAACTGGAAATGTTTTCCCATCACCGCAAAACGCAGAAACCTCTGGTGCAGGGGCCAAATTGGGATGTGCAAGTAAGCTTCTTTCAGGTCCAGAGACGTGAGAAACTCTCCTGGCTGTACCACCACTATGACAGAGCGCAGGGTTTCCATGTGAAAATGCCGAACGTTCAGAGACTTGTTGACTTGTTTTAAGTCTAGGATAGGCCGAAAAGACCCTCCTTTTCATGACCGCATCGGGACTCCACAAGCACGTCTCTTATCGGGGCATTGAATTCTATTCTGTAGCCTTCTCTGGTCAGGTCCAAGACCCACTGATCTGAGGTAATCTTGGCCCACTCCTCGAGAAAGAGGGAAAGTCGTCCTCCTATCACAGGAATCGAGGAGGGGGCCGGCGCACCATCATTGAGAGGGTCGCCCATGAACTTCAGGTCTTGAGCCTGCTGCTGCAGAACGTTTGTCCGAGCGAAAGGAGTTCCTCTGCTGAAAACGGGCACGCGAAGTGAACCCAGCAGAACGCCCCGGGCGGTACCTTTTAGCTTCACGGAAGTAAGGTCTGTAAGAGGAGGGAACCGCCTGACCCTTGGAAGAAGGCCGCGGCCTATCCTCAGGTAAGCGCTGGGGTTTGGCATCCCCCAGGCCTTTCACAATTTTCTCCAACTCCTCACCAAACAGGAGAAGGCCTTGAAAGGGCAACTTCACCAACCTTTGTTTAGAGGCCATGTCAGCTGCCCAATGCTGTAGCCACAGAAGGCGGCGAGCCACCACCACTACAGCCATCTGTTTAGCCGAAGCTCTGACCAGATCATAAAGGGCACCAGCCAAAAATGACAAGGCCGACTCCATCCGTGGTGGCACCTCCGTAAGGGGCTCCGCTCCATCTCCGGGCTGTTCCACTGTCTGTTGTAACCAAGCGAGGCAGGCTCGGGTAGCGTAGCAGCTGCATGCAGATGCCCGTAAGGATAGGCCTGAAATTTCAAAGGACCGTTTTATAGCTGCCTCCAGGCGCGACAGTCCTGCATGTACTTCAGGGCAACTCCTCCTTCCACTGGGAAGGTAGTTTTCTTTGTCACAGCCGTGACTAGGGCATCCACTTTAGGCAATGCTAGGCACGCCAAATGCTCCTCACTTAGAGGGTATAATTACCCCATAGCCCTGGCGACTTTCAAAGGCCCCTCGGGGTCAGCCCATTGAGCCGTGATAAGCTCTTGGATGGAGTCATGCAAAGGAAAGGCTCGAGCAGGCTTCTTAGTACTTGCCATCCTCAGATTACCAGAGGAGGTCTCAGTACTCCCAGGTTCTTGTATAGAGAGGACCTGCAAGGCATCAGTAATAAGTGCTGGCAGCTCATCGCGGTGGAAAATCCTCACCGCGGAAGGATCATCTGGATCCGGTGGCAATCCTGCACCTTCTTCTGGCTCTCCAGACCACGAAGGCCTGCCAGACCCCTCAGAGTCCTCACATCCCGACACAGGGGGGTGGGGGAAGGGGGTGCACCACCCTTCTGTGCTTGTCTTGCGGCCATCTGTCAGGGGAAAACGCACCTGACGGTAATCCAAGGCCAGACTCCACTGGAGGGGATACTGAAAGCAGGGCCGCAGAGAACCCCTGCGGAAGAGCTCTTTTTAACATGTATGCATTATGCAGCAATAAAACAAATTCAGGGGAAAATGGCTCACCCTGGCCTCCCGGTTCCAAGTCCGGGGGAAACAGATCTTTTGTTAGCCTCTACACGAGGCGCCACTCCAGGCTCAAACCTCTCCGCCTCAGCAGGGGTCGCGCCATGCTGTTCCAAAATGGCACCCGCTGCCAGCGCCACGGAGCGGGAAGGAACATCGCTCGCCATGCTCGGGCCAGCTCTACCGTCTGAAAGCACGCCTTACAGAGCCCCGCTGCACATTTGCGCTTGCCACAAACCGAACAGCGCTTTACTTTCTCAGCAGCCATAACCGAAAGCGGCGGAAATTCAAAATGGTGGATTCGCGCCAAAATCGTCCTGAACGCGGGCCCTCCCCGGAGGAGCTACAAATTGCTCTTACCTCACCAGACTGAGTCCCCAAGCTCCGGTCACGCTGCACAATCAGAAGAAAACCTCTTTTCTGGGATCGCAGCGCCAAAGCGCGATGCAACTTTTTTTTTTTTTTAACGCCTTGAGGAAAGTTTGAGGCTACAGCGAAGGTAAAATTATGTATAATCATACCTGATAATTTTCTTTCCATTAATCATAGCTGATCAATCCATAGACTGGTGGGTTGTGTCCATCTACCAGCAGGTGGAGATAGAGAGCAAACTTTTGCCTCCCTATATGTGGTCATGTGCTGCCGGAAACTCCTCAGTATGTCGATATCAAAGCTCCATCCGCAGGACTCAGCACTTAGAGAATTACACCCACGAAGGGACACTCTGCCCAGCTCACCACCGCCGAAACGGGGGAGGGGAATTAACCCAGCTCATCCCCACACAAGTGGGGGAGGGGAATCCGTCCAGCTCATCCCCGCGGAGCGGGGGAGGGACACCACACCCGCCGATGCGGGGGGATCTGGCTTATCCTGCAACCGCAACCGCGGGAGGAGCTGACTGACCCTAACACCGCCGAAGCGGGAGGGGTACAAAGCTGCCCTACAGCCGCACGAAGCGGGAGAAAGTGCCGGCAGAATTTATGTCTCAATCCAGCCCCGTAAAACGGAGGGGAGAGGAATGCAGCAGCTCACTGTAACACAAACTCGTCTCAACTCTTGAAGAATCCAAGTGAAAGAAGAACTTGAACACGAAGTCCTCCTGAAGTAACTGAAGGCTAAACTTGAACCTAAAATTCAACCAGAATATAAACAGTACAGATATCTGGGAGGGGCTATGGATTGATCAGCTATGATTAATGGAAAGAAAGTTATCAGGTATGATTATACATAATTTTACCTTCCATATCATCAAGCTGATCAATCCATAGACTGGTGGGATGTACCGAAGCAGTACTCACCCAGGGCGGGACATAGAAATCCCTGACCTCAACACTGAAGCTCCAAACCGGGCCTCCGCCCGTGCAGCCACAGTCAAACGGTAATGCTTGGAGAATGTATGAGCCGAAGCCCCCGTTGCCGCCTTGCATATCTCTTCCAAGGAGACGGATCCGGCCTCTGCCATCGAGGCCGCCTGAGCTCTCGTGGAGTGAGCCTTCAGCTGGATAGGCGGCACCTTCCCCGCGGCCACATAAGCCGCTGCAATGGCTTCCTTGACCCATCTTGCCACTGTAGGCTTAGCAGCCTGCAGACCCTTACGAGGACCTGCAAACAGGACAAACAGATGATCCGATTTCCGGAAATCATTGGTCACTTCCAAGTATCTGATGATGACTCGTCTCACATCCAGATATTCAAGAGCGGAGTACTCCTCTGGGTAGTCCTCCCTACGAAAGGAAGGGAGACAGAGCTGCTGATTCACATGGAAGCGAGAAACAATCTTGGGCAGGAAGGAAGGCACTGTGCGAATAGTCACTCCTGCCTCAGTGAACTGCAGAAAAGGCTCTCGACATGAGAGCGCCTGGAGCTCGGAAACTCTTCTGGCTGAAGTGATAGCCACCAAAAAGACTGCTTTCAACGTCAGGTCTTTCAGAGATGCCCTCGACAAGGGTTCAAAAGGCGGCTTCTGCAATGCTCTTAGCACCAGGTTGAGATTCCACGCAGGCACCACCGAGTGCAGAGGAGGGCGCAGGTGATTAACTCCCTTGAGAAAGCGCACCACATCTGGCTGCGAAGCCAGGGAAGCACCCTTCAGGCGGCCCCTGAAGCAAGCCAGAGCCGCTACCTGGACTTTAAGGGAACTGAGCGACAGGCCTTTCTCCAGACCTTCTTGCAGGAACGCCAACACTGAAGAAATTGGAGCAGTGAAGGGAGAAAGTGAGCCTGCTTCACACCATGCTGCAAAGATACGCCAAACCCTGGCGTAAGCAGTAGAAGTAGAGCGCTTCCTCGCTCTCAGCATAGTGGCGATGACCTTGTCTGAGAAGCCCTTCTTCCTCAGACGCTGCCGCTCAATAGCCAGGCCGTAAGACCAAAGGGAGAGGGATCCTCCATCACCACGGGACCCTGATGTAACAGGCCCTGCTCCACTGACAGCCGCAGAGGATCGTCGACTGAGAGCCTGATCAAGTCCGCATACCAGGGACGTCTGGGCCAATCCGGACCCACCAGGATTACCCCGCCGGGATGCTTTGCCACCCGGTCTAGCACCCTGCCCAACATGGGCCAGGGCGGGAACACATAGAGGAGCTCTTGTGTCGGCCACTGTTGGAGAAGAGCATCTACTCCCAGGGATCGAGGGTCCCGTCCTCTGCTGAAAAAGCGCGGCACTTGGCAATTGGCCGATGACGCCATCAGATCTAGGCTCGGCTGGCCCCAGCGCTTCGTGATGTCCAAGAACGCCTGAGCAGATAGTTGCCACTCTCCGGGCTCCAAGGTATGGCGACTGAGAAAGTCCGCCTTGACATTCATGACTCCGGTAATGCGGGCCGCTGAAAGCTGCTCCAGGTTCGCTTCCGCCCACTGGCAAAGACTCATAGCCTCCTTGGCTAGAGGGGCGCTCTTGGTACCTCCCTGGCGGTTGATATAGGCCACAGCCGTGGCATTGTCCGACAGGACCCGTACAGGCTACAACACCAGTACCGGGATGAACTCCAATAACACCAACCGAATGGCTCTGAGTTCCAGGAGGTTGATAGACCACTTGCCTCTGCAGGAGACTAGAGCCCCTGCGCTGTCCTTCCCAAGCAGTGGGCTCCCCAGCCCATCAAAGAGGCGTCTGTCGTGACGACAATCCACTCCGGGGTCACCAGAGGCAATCCTGCAGACAACTTGTCTGTCTGCGTCCACCAGCTCAGCGCCTTGCGCACTGCTGGGTCCACGGGAAGGCGCACAGCATAATCCTCCCACATCGGAGTCCAGCGCAGCAGCAGAGATAGCTGTAGTGGTCTCATATGAGCCCTGGCCCAGGGCACTACTTCCATCGTGGCCGTCATAGAGCCCAACAGCTGCACGTAGTCCCAAGCCCGAATAGGAGAGGCTACTAGGAACTAGTCCACCTGAGCCTGAAGCTTGACAATCCGATTGTCTGGCAGGAACACTCTGCCCACTTGGGTGTCGAATCGAACTCCCAGGTACTCCAGGGACTGAGTCGGGCGCAGCTGGCTCTTCTTCCAGTTGATGATCCATCCCCGGGAGCTCACAAGAGCAACTACCCGGTCCATAGCTTTGCCGCACTCTGCATAAGAGGGGGCTCGGATCAACCAGTCGTCCAGATAAGGATGGACTTGTACTCCTTCCTTTAGCAGGAAGGCCGCTATGACCCCCATTACTTTGGAAAAGGTCCGCGGAGCAGTAGCCAACCCGAAAGGGAGGGCTCTGAACTGGAAGTGTCGTCTCAGGACTGTAAAACGCAGAAAGCGTTGGAGAGGAGGCCAGATGGGAATATGCAGGTACGCTTCCTTGATGTCCAAGGAAGCCAAGAACTCTCCTGCCTTCACTGCCGCTATAACAGAGCGGAGAGTCTCCATGCGAAAGTGCCTCACTTTCCAGGCCCGATTGACCCCTTTGAGGTCGAGGATAGGCCGGACAGAACCTCCTTTCTTTGGAACCACAAAGAAAATGGAGTAACGTCCCTTGCCAATCTGATTTTTTGGCACCGGAACGACCGCACCCAGGCGGATCAGGTTGTCCAAGGTCTGCTGCACTGCCACAGCTTGACCGGAGACTTGCAGGGAGAGAGTACAAACCCGTCTCTTAAGGGTTGGCAGAACTCTAGCTTGTAGCCGTCTCTGATGACTTCCAGCACCCACGCGTCTGAAGTTATAGTGGTCCACTCGCCCAGAAACGAGGACAGCCGTCCTCCAATCTGCACTGGGGCGTGGACCAAGGCCCCGTCATTGGGTACGAGACCCTGGGGGAGGACTGGAGGGAGCACCTCCGGGACGGCGGTCTCTGCGAAAGGAATGCTGCTTGGGGGAGAAATTCCTCTTGAAGGAAGAGGGGGCAGAGGAACCCGACTTGCCCGGGCGGTACCGACGGGCTTCCAGCAACCGTCCTCTGGAGGTACCGGGACGAGTACTAGCCCGAGCCCTGACCTCTGGTAATTTCTTGCCCTTAGACGTGCCGAGATCGGTCACGATTTTGTCCAGCTCGACCCCAAAGAGCAGCTTGCCTTTAAAAGGCAATCTAGCCAGGCGGGATTTAGAGGCGTGGTCAGCAGACCAATGTTTCAGCCAAAGCCACCGCCGCGCAGAGACTGTCTAAGCCATGCCTTTAGCTGAGGCTCTCAAGACATCATACAGCAAGTCTGCCAAATAGGCTAAGCCCGATTCCAGGGCCGGCCAATCAGCCCTCAAGGAAAGATCCGAGGGGGAAGCCCGCTGCACCATAGTCAGGCACGCCCTGGCCACATAGGAGCCGCAAACTGAGGCCTGCAAACTTAAAGCAGCTGCCTCAAAGGACGACCTTAAGGCCGCCTCCAATCTTCTGTCTTGGGCGTCCTTTAGGGCCGTGCCACCTTCCACCGGCAACGCCGTTTTCTTAGTCACCGCAGTGATTAAAGAATCCACGGTAGGCCACAGATAGGCCTCACGTTCACTCACAGCCAAAGGATAGAGGCGGGACATAGCCCTAGCCACTTTAAGGCTCGTTTCCGGGACATCCCATTGAGCCGCAATTAAGGTGTGCATGGCATCGTGCACGTGGAAGGATCTAGGCGGGCGCTTCGTCCCCAGCATAATGGCAGAGCCAACAGGGGCTGAGGGAGAGACGTCCTCCGGAGAGGAAATCTTCAAAGTGTCCATGGCCTGTAACAACAGGTTGGGCAAATCCTCTGGGCTAAAAAGCCGCGCTGCAGAGGGGTCATCCGCTCCATCCGAGCGGGGATCTATCTCCTCCAAGGAATCCGCAAAGGACCGTTGGGAGACCTCAGACACGCTGCCCTCATCTACATCGGAGGAGACAAAGTCCTCCAAGGCCTGGAAATCAACCCGAGGGCGTTTACCTCTGGGAACCTCAACCTCTTTATCAGAAGAGGGAGCAGGGGCAGCGTTTTGCATGAGGAAAGCCTGATGCAGCAGCAAAACAAACTCGGGGGAGAAACCCCCCAGACTGTGCACTTCCGCAGCCTGGGCAACAGCCCTAGACGCACTCTCAACCGGTGCTCGCAATAGCGGGGGAGAGACATGCTGCGCATCCAAAATGGCGTCCGGCGCGAAACTCCGCGAAGGAGCCGCGCGGGAAGAACGGCGCTTAACTTTAGCCGCTTTGTGCCGTCGCCCAAATTAAGGGCGTTCATGGCATTAATGTCTCCAACCTCAAGGGCGGCCCACGAAGAAGCCGTCCGAGCCGCGTGGCCGGCCAAGATGGCGGAGGCGAGGAGCGGGGGATGGGCGTTTATGGCGGGAAAAAACCGCCACGCCGGAGGAACGACCGGGACATTCATCGGTCACTAAACTGTCACCCATCAAGGGCGAATCAGGTTGTAAAACCCCCGCATCCCCTCTAGAAGCGCTCCAGCGATCCGGGGAGCGACCCTTTGCGCCCTCGCCCTCCGACGCCATATGCCACGAGGAGAAGAATCGGGGAACCCCCTGCCCGCTATAAAAAGGTAAAATTACCTGCTTGCCGCTCCGAGCTGTAACGAACTGGTGTCCCAGTGAGTAGCTGCAATGAACGTTTAAAGAAACGTCGAATTAAACGCCTTTAAAGACGTTTAAAAATTTTTTTTTTTTTTTTTTTTTTTTTAAACGGAGCCAGCGGGAGGGGGGAGAAAAGGAGGGACCTGGCACCACCAGGTTTGCACTTGCTCAAAAGAGCCCTCAACCCCAGGCCTCAACAAAACCTAAGGATTAGGCTTGGAGGCCTAGCCAGAGCTGCTGCTGTGTGTGACCACCACCTGCTGAGATAGAGAACATACTGAGGAGTTTCCGGCAGCACATGACCACATATAGGGAGGCAAAAGTTTGCTCTCTATCTCCACCTGCTGGTAGATGGACACAACCCACCAGTCTATGGATTGATCAGCTTGATGATATGGAAAGAGGCAAATTTCCAACTCCAGAGGATCAGTAGCGTGGGAAAGGCAGGGAAAGGGCGAACCTATGTGCCTGCATCCACAGCGTGGGCAAAGACAGGGACAGAGCTTGCCTATTTGTCTACTTCCACATCGGGGGCCGGGTAAAACAGGGAAAGGGCTAACCTATTTGCCTTTAAAGTGGGCACCACCAGCCACAACACCCCTGCTACAACTGGCAAAAGCACAGGAGCCACCCCAGGCAGATTTTCTGAAGGAGCTTGAACAAGCTGCAACCACCCTGCTGGGGAGATAGAGTATACTGAAGAGGGAGATGGAGGTAGCTGGCCATGAGGCACTATGGTTTTTCAGTGCTATCTCCCCCTGCTGGTTGATGGACACAACCCACTCGTAATGGATTCATCTGCTTGATGACAAGGAAAAAAGCATTTTAATTTTTTTTCTGGATGCTTATGTTTAGATGCAAGTAGACTCCAATCTGTGCTTTGTTTTTTTAAGAATGGCCGCTTTATATTTAGACACAGGACAAGAATGCCAATGGGTGCTTCACACTTGGGTCTGCTGTTTCTTACAAGCAGTGCTCAAGGGCTTGTACGGGCTTTCCTTCTGCTTCCAAAAGCAAATCAAAACTGGTAGATTTTACTGAAAGAAATGTGAATATGGGAAATCCTCTCTTCCAACACCCTAACGCCTGCTCGGACCCGGCGTTATTTTTTACGCTCGTAAGACACCTTTGTTTTGGGCGCTCTTTTCAGATCATTGGGGAGGAATACAAAATGACTTCATTTATATAAGCTTGACTACATTTACATGCTATCTGTGCTAAGGTCTGGCGCACTTGTTGCTTGCTGCACTACACCCCTCTGATCATTCTGCACTGGTAAATAAAGGCACTAGTACGGCACCAAGGGCCTCTAGCACCCACATTTACTTTTAATCGTCGGCACCTTAGTGGAGCCAGTTCTTCAGAAGGGGGCTACATGGCAGACCTAGTTTAAAAATAATAATTTTAAAAAATCCTCCTCCTGTTGGACTAAGAATATTTTTTAAGTATCAAGCTTCAAGTTTGAGGGTTTACTATCCTGCCCATCGCAAACTACATCTAGGTGGGTTTATATACTAAAAAACTAGAGAAACTTAGAGATCAGGATAGAAAACAGGATCAACAGGATAGAAAGGGAAGTACAAAAGGAGGGGATATGCTGTTATCAGGACTTCTGCACTAATGGTCTCAGTTATGCCAATTCTGTTTTTGGCACATATGAGGCTGACTGCACCAAATTTTTTTGGGTATCTGAGACCATCATACAGCAAATGTCATTTCAGAACTGAAGACCCTTTCAGAAAAACTTGTACAATGGGGTCAGTCCTTGTCTTGCCAGTGTCATCTTCCTGATGCCATTTTGTAATAACAATACTTATTTTCATAGTGCTACACAGTAGTGGTAAGTATTTAGATACACTATGTCCCTACTCTGACGAGCTTACAATCTAAGTGGGTATCTAAAGCAATGGAATAAAGTGACCTGCCTAATGTTACAAGGAGTGTCGGAATCAGAAACAGAACCCTGGCTCCCCTGATCCTCAGCCCTTTGCCAGCCACATTATCAACTTCCTCTCCCATGATTCCTGGGGGGGGGGGGGGGGGGAAGAGGATTTGCTCTTTGGGGCAGATTGGCCCGAATTTTCGTCAACAGCTGGATTACTAAAACTGTCCCTTTCTTTCCTATGTTTCTCTGTATCCAATAAGGAAGACTACAGTAATTTTTGTATAGTTTGTTGTGTAAAGATAATTTTTTATTGTTCTGTCCTTTTATATTTTGTATGTGATTTGTTCCCTGCTTAGACTTTCATAGATATAGCGGATTATAAATAAAGTTTTCTTATTATTTTGGGAGCCCTGTAATGTCAAGACCTTGGAGACATCCATGCACAGTGGAGCAGTGCAGATTATGGTCTGGCCCGAGGTACTTATAACAGATGGTGAGAGCATCTATGATGAGCATTTTCCACCTACAGGTGCACCATTACAACTTTTTGACATCTACCACCAAGAAAAGAGAAAAGGGAAGGATCACAGGCCATCACCAGGTTGAAAAAAATATTTTAAATCAAGGCAAACTTTCCTGTTGTAATACAGTATGCGAGAATTGGTAACTGCATTCAAGAACAAGCATGGACAAAAAAAATAAATAAAACACCAGAACTCAAAAGCTAATTTAGGGCCCCTTTTTACTAAACCACAGTAGCGATTCCCGTGTGGCAAATACAACACGGTTCGAATATATTTGCCACACCGGGAATCACTAACACAGTTTAGTAAAAAGAGGTCCTTAGTGTCTGTACTTTTAAAATGACATCACACACTTCTGCAGCCATGTCATCCTGCTTGTCAACCAAGAACCTATTTGTCTTCAAAGAAATGATGGGCAAATGACAACTAAAACTGACAACCGGAATGGGGGGGGGGGGGGGGGGGGAATTTTTTTTTTTAAGAAATTTAACTGAAATGCATGCGGTATGTAAGATACTATCTAGAAACCGTCCAAGCTTATTATAGGGAACCTTTTACTAAGCTGCATCAAGCACTAATAAACGCTTAATAAAGGAAAAATGGCCTAATGCAGGAAACAGTAAAACAATTCTGAGTTAGTGAATGATACATACCTGTAGCAGGTGTTCTCCGAGGACAGCAGGCTGATTGTTCTCACGACTGGGTGACGTCCGCGGCAGCCCCCACCAACCGGAAGAAGCTTCGCGGGCGGTCCGCACGCAGGGCACGCCCACCGCGCATGCGCGGCCGTCTTCTCGCCCGTGCGTGACCGTTCCCGCCAGTTGAATGACAAGCAAGAAACAACCTGAAAACGCAACTCCAAAGGGGAGGAGGGAGGGTAGGTGAGAACAATCAGCCTGCTGTCCTCGGAGAACACCTGCTACAGGTATGTATCATTTACTTTCTCCGAGGACAAGCAGGCTGCTTGTTCTCACGACTGGGGTATCCCTAGCTCTCAGGCTCACTCAAAACAAGAACCCAGGTCAATGGAACCTCGCAACGGCGAGGGCACAACAGAAATTGACCTACGAAAAACAACTAACTGAGAGTGCAGCCTGACCAGAATAAATTCGGGTCCTGGAGGGTGGAGTTGGATTTACACCCCAAACAGATTCTGCAGCACCGACTGCCCGAACCGACTGTCGCGTCGGGTATCCTGCTGGAGGCAGTAATGTGATGTGAATGTGTGGACAGATGACCACGTCGCAGCCTTGCAAATCTCTTCAATAGTGGCTGACTTCAAGTGGGCCACTGACGCTGCAATGGCTCTGACACTATGAGCCGTGACATGACCCTCAAGAGCCAGCCCAGCCTGGGCGTAAGTGAAGGAAATGCAATCTGCTAGCCAATTGGAGATGGTGCGTTTCCCGACAGCGACCCCTAGCCTGTTAGGGTCGAAAGAAACAAACAATTGGGCGGACTGTCTGTGGGGCTGTGTCCGCTCCAAGTAGAAGGCCAATGCTCTCTTGCAGTCCAATGTGTGCAACTGACGCTCAGCAGGGCGGGTATGCGGCCTGGGGAAGAATGTTGGCAAGACAATTGACTGGTTAAGATGGAACTCCGACACCACCTTCGGCAGGAACTTTGGGTGGGTGCGGAGCACTACTCTGTTGTGATGAAATTTGGTATATGGAGCATGAGCTACCAGGGCTTGAAGCTCACTGACCCTACGAGCTGAAGTAACTGCCACCAAGAAAATGACCTTCCAGGTCAAGTACTTCAGATGGCAGGTATTCAGTGGCTCAAAAGGAGGTTTCATGAGCTGGGTGAGGACGACGTTGAGATCCCATGATACTGCAGGAGGCTTGACAGGGGGCTTTGACAAAAGCAAGCCTCTCATGAATCGAACGACTAAAGGCTCTCCAGAGATGGCTTTACCTTCCACACGATAATGGTAAGCACTAATCGCACTAATGTGATTCCTTACTGAGTTGGTCTTGAGGCCAGACTCTGATAAGTGCAGAAGGTATTCAAGCAGGTTCTGTGCAGGGCAAGAACGAGGTTCTAGGGCCTTGCTCTCACACCAAACGACAAACCTCCTCCACTTGAAAAAGTAACTCTTTTTAGTGGAATCCTTCCTAGAGGCAAGCAAGACACGGGAGACACCCTCCGACAGACCCAACGCAGCGAAGTCTACTCCCTCAACATCCAAGCCGTGAGAGCCAGAGACTGAAGGTTGGGGTGCAGAAGCGCTCCGTCGTTCTGCGAAATGAGGGTCGGAAAACACTCCAATCTCCACGGTTCTTCGGAGGACAACTCCAGAAGAAGAGGGAACCAGATCTGACGGGGCCAAAAGGGCGCTATCAGAATCATGGTGCCGCGGTCTTGCTTGAGCTTCAGTAAGGTCTTCCCCACCAAAGGTATGGGAGGATAAGCATACAGGAGGCCGGTCCCCCAATGGAGGAGAAAGGCATCTGACGCTAGCCTGCCGTGTGCCTGTAGTCTGGAACAGAACAGAGGCAGCTTGTGGTTGGTCTGAGAGGCGAAAAGGTCCACCGAGGGGGTGCCCCACTCTCGGAAGATCTTGCGTACCACTCTGGAATGAAGCGACCACTCGTGCCTTTGCATGACTCTGCTCAGTCTGTCGGCCAGACTGTTGTTTACACCTGCCAGGTATGTGGCTTGGAGGAGCATGCCGAACCGGCAGGCCCACTGCCACATGCCCACAGCTTCCTGACACAAGGGGCGAGATCCGGTGCCCCTCTGCTTGTTGGTGTAATATATTGCAACCTGATTGTCTGTCCGAATTTGGATAATTTGGCAGGACAGCCGATCCCTGAAAGCCTTCAGTGCGTTCTAGATCGCTCGGAGCTCCAGGAGATTGATCTGCAGATCCTTTTCCTGGAGGGACCACAGACCCTGGGTGTGGAGCCCATCGACATGAGCTCCCCACCCCAGGCGAGATGCATCCGTCGTCAGCACTTTCGTGGGCTGCGGAATTTGGAATGGACGTCCCAGGGTCAAATTGGTCCGAATGGTCCACCAGAGCAGTGAAGTGCGGCAACTGGTGGAGAGGCGGATGACATCTTCTAGATTCCCGGTGGCTTGGAACCACTGGGAAGCTAGGGTCCATTGAGCAGATCTCATGTGAAGACGAGCCATGGGAGTCACATGAACTGTGGAGGCCATATGACCCAGAAGTCTCAACATCTGCCGAGCTGTGACCTGCTGAGACGCTCTGGTCTGGGAAGCCAGGGCCAGGAGGTTGTTGGCCCTCGCCTCGGGAAGGAAGGCCTGAGCCGTCTGTGTATTCAGCAGAGCTCCTATGAATTCCAGAGACTGAGTTGGCTGGAGATGGGACTTTGGGTAATTTATCACAAACCCCAGCAGCTCCAGGAGTTGAATAGTGCACTGCATAGACCGGAGGGCTCCTGCCTCCGAGGTGCTCTTGACCAGCCAATCGTCGAGATATGGGAACACGTGCACTCCCAGCTTGCGTAGGTAGGCCGCTACCACCACGAGGCACTTTGTAAACACTCGTGGGGCAGAGGCGAGCCCAAAGGGCAGCACACAATACTGAAAGTGCCGTGCGCCCAGGCGGAATCTGAGATACTGTCTGTGAGCTGGCAGTATTGGGATGTGAGTGTATGCATCCTTTAAATCCAGGGAACATAGCCAATCGTTTTTCTGAATCATTGGCAGAAGGGTGCCCAAGGAAAGAATCCTGAACTTTTCTTTGACCAGGAATTTGTTCAGGCCTCTCAGGTCTAGGATGGGACGCATCCCCCCTGTTTTCTTTTCCACAAGGAAGTACCTGGAATAGAATCCCTGCCCTTCTTGCCCGGGTGGTACGGGCTCGACCGCATTGGCGCTGAGAAGGGCGGAGAGTTCCTCTGCAAGTACCTGCTTGTGATGGGAGCTGAAGGATTGAGCTCCCGGAGGACAATTTGGTGGCAGGGAGGCCAAATTCAGGGAGTATCCGCACCGCACTATTTGGAGAACCCACTGATCGGAGGTTATGAGAGGCCACCTTTGGTGAAAAATTTTTAACCTCCCTCCGACCGGTAGACCGTCCGGTACGGACACTTTGAGGGCGGCTATGTTCCCGTGGATCCAGTCAAAAGCCCGTCCCCGGCTTTTGCTGTGGAGGCGCAGGGGGCTGCTTAGGCGCACGCTGTTGACGAGAACGAGCGCGCTGGGGCTGTCCCTGTACCTGACGAGGCCTTCGGGCCGGCTGGGTGTACCTACGCTTTGCAAAAGAATAGGGTACAGCCTGCCGGGCCCGGGAAAAACGTCCACCTGCTGAGGTGGATGCTGAAGGCGCCCGGTGGGAGAGCTTGTCGAGGGCGGTTTCCCGCTGATGCAGTTGGTCCACCAGCTGCTCAACCTTCTCACCAAAAATGTTATCCCCCCGGCAAGGGACGTCGGCCAGTCTCTGCTGGGTGCGGTTGTCCAGGTCAGAGGCACGCAGCCATGAGAGCCTGCGCATCACTATACCTTGGGCCGCAGCACGAGATGCCACGTCACAGGTGTCATAGATACCCCTGGACAGGAACTTTCTACACGCCTTCAGCTGCCTGACCACCTCCTGATAAGGCCTGGACTGCTCCGGCAGGAGCTTATCGACTAGGTCCGCCAGTTGCTTCACATTGTTCCGCATGTGGATGCTCGTATAGAGCTGGCATGACTGGATGCGGGTCACGAGCATGGAAGATTGGTAGGTCTTCCTCCCAAACGAGTCCAGAGTGCGAGACTCCCGCCCCGGGGGCGCCGAGGCGGTATCCCTCGAACTCCGTGCCCTCTTGAGAGCAGAATCCACGACCGCCGAGTCATGGGGCAATTGGGGCCGCATCAACTCTGGGTCCGAGTGGACTCTGTACTGGGACTCTGCTTTCTTGGGAATGGTGGGATTAGATAATGGTCTCATCCAGTTCCGAAGCAGTGTCTCTTTGAGGACGTTGTGCAGTGGCACCGTGGAGGACTCTCTAGGTGGTGATGGATAGTCGAGGACCTCGAGCATCTCAGCCCTCGGCTCATCCACAGAGACCACGGGGAAGGGAATGCAAATCGACATGTCCCTTACAAAGGAGGCAAAGGAGAGGCTCTCAGGGGGCGAGAGCTTCCTCTCTGGTGAAGGCGTGGGGTCCGAGGGAAGACCCGCAGACTCCTCTGAGGAGAAATATCTGGGGTCCTCCTCTTCCCCCCACGAGGCCTCTTCCTCGGTATCGGACATGAACTCATGTAGCTGAGTCCTGAACCGGGCCCGGCTCGACGTCGAGGCACCGAGGCCTCGGTGTCGTCGAGCGGTGGACTCCCGCGCCGGCGGGGACGAAGCTCCCTCCATCGACGTCGACGGGGACTCCACCTGCGTGGCGGTCGAGACCGGCGCCGCAAGCGGCGGCCTCGGGCTAGAGCTCGCCGGCGCCACAGTCATCGGCGCTGAGGGCGCAAGCACCCCCGGCGCCGGCACAGCCTGGCGCATCAGCCCTTCCAGGATCCCCGGAAGGATGGCTCGGAGGCACTCGTCCAGGCCCGCTGTCGGGAAAGACGTGGGGGCCGGTAGAGGCGTCGGTGCCGGAAGCTGCCCGGGTCCAGGAGACTGCACCGAAGCACTGGGACCCTGACGTGTCGGTACCTCCACCACCGAGGGGGACCTTTCCTCTCGACGCGGACGCTTCGGCGTCGACTCCTCCCCGGTACCGAGTGCCGAGGGCGACCGGTGACGGTGCTTCTTAGCCTTCTTGCGGTTCCCGTCACCGGTGCCAGGTGGTATGGAGGAGGAAGAGGTCGATCCCCCTCGGTCCCGAGGAACCGGGTCAGACAGGGTTCGGTCCCGAGGGCCACGGGCTGAGGGAGTGACCGGGGCCGACTGCCCACGCGGCCTCTCACCCCTACCCTCACCGGAGGACCGGAGGGGCCGACGGGACCTGTTCTCCTGGGGTCGATGCCATCGGTGCCGATTTCTCGGGCGTCGATACCGATGCCGTCGAGGTCGACGTCGAGGGGCCGGCGCAAAAAGACGGTCCCGCAGAACTTGCCTCGCAACCTGAGTCCGTTTCCAGAGACCGAGACACAGAGAACACGACTTGATATTGTGCTCCGGCCCGAGGCACTGGAGGCACCAAGCGTGGGTGTCGGTCTGCGAGATCGGCTGGCCGCACCGACCACACTTCTTAAATCCACTCGGGACCTTCGAGGACATCGACGGAAAAATCGCGTCGGCGAAGTTAAAGTCGTCGATGGTGGCGGAAATCACACCTCGAAAAAATAAATCGATCGCGCGGCCACAAGGCCGCAACGCGACGCCCTCGCTAGAAAACGAGGGAAAAGGAGCGTGTGCTCTCTTTTTTTTTTTTTTTGGAAAAGAAAAAACTGGAGCGCACGGCAACCGAACTAAACGAAAAATAAACAAAATCGCGTAAACGCGACGGTCTTTCCGGGGCTGCTAAGAGAGAGCGGCAACGGCACGACTCTCTCCAGGCGCGGAAAAGACTGGCGGGAACGGTCACGCACGGGTGGGAAGACGGCCGCGCATGCGCGGTGGGCGTGCCCTGCGTGCGGACCGCCCGCGAAGCTTCTTCCGGTTGGTGGGGGCTGCCGTGGACGTCACCCAGTCGTGAGAACAAGCAGCCTGCTTGTCCTCGGAGAAAGTTTAGATATCTGTGTGTGGTTTTTTTTTTGGGGGGGGGGGGGGGGGGGGATTGGATAGGTCAGGCGCCGAGAACTGAAGTGCTATTCAGCTAATGCACCGACATCACTGGCGCTAACTGGTTAGCATGTCCATAACGAGGGAACCCTTAGTGCCTCCTACATAGGAGGGGATAAGTGCTCCCGCATTATTATTATTTTTATTTTTTTTAAATAAAACCACACACTATTAGTACACAATATGTGGCAAAACAGCAAAGATGACACAGGGATGAGTGGACAACATTCTAATCAGTGCAAACATAGATTATTCTGGACTCGACACAGTTGTGTTTCTGCTGGATAGGCCTGCATCAGGAGTCTCACATATTTCAAATAAGGTCATCCACTGTGTAGAGTCCAGAATAACCTATATAATAATTTGTACCTCAAGGTTCTCTGGCTGGCTGGGTTCATAACATCTTGGTGACGTCAGCTCGCCTCCAGCATTCCCGTAACCTCTCATTGTCCTGCCCTCGCGTAAAGACGAAATGACATCAGAGGAGAGCGGGACACATAGGGAAGGAACGCTGGAGGCGACGCAAGCCCAGTCTGCCTGCCGCCGCTCAGATGGAGAGGAGGGCAGAGGAGAATGACACGGAGGGGAGGGCAGGGCAGAGGAGGATCACTGCAAATGGAGGGGAGGGCAGGGGAGAGAGAAGAAACCGCTTTGATGAGAGCCTTAAAAACAAATCGGCCATTACACGATAGCCTTGCTAGTACCAGTTTCATTTTTTTTGAGAAACAGGCCTTTTTTACAAGTCTACAATAAACTGTTTTCACTTATTAGAATATTGTCCGCTCATCCTTGTGTCATCTTCGCTGTTTTGCCACATATTGTGTATTTTGCGGAGACTGGTTTCTTCTGTGTATACATCAACATTAGCACATAGCCAGAAACGCAACTAGAAAATGCCTCTTTTACGGCCATGCTGGAAATTAGCTTAGAGAGCAGGAAAGACCCACATTAGGATGCACTAAGCCCATTTACTAGTGTGGCTTAGTAAAAGGGACCCAATAAACAATAAAATTGTGAGTCCTCACTTTTATCTGCAGTAGCTCCCAGAAAAGGACACACTTGCTTTTTCCTTAAAACCTTTATCAACATCATTTCCAGGAATTGCTATTTCTATGCTCTTGCCTGTTTTCTTCTATTATTTCTTGCCTATACAATAGTTTGCATTTCTTTTTAATTATGCACTGAATTTGGACTGGTTTAGCTTTCTTTTTTCCTTTAATTGCGAGATTACAAAATATTATATTCTTTGTTAAACGTCCTTTGTTTAAAAAAATATATACATTTCAAACTAAGCATTCAAGAAAGTAAATACACATACCGTCAAATAAACTGAGGTCTCTACGTAATCCTGGTCCATAAAGCCCTTCTAAAATACTTTCAAAACCTGCAAATAAAGAAATTTCATTTTAATTATGAATTATTTTAAGAACTGAAATAATTTTGAACTATTACTTTTTGAGGCTAGTCTAATAAATTATGTTCCAATAACCTCCTCAGTCTTATTCTTAAACTCATAACTCATCTAACAAAGCCCAATTAATAGTGGATAATGATACAAAATACATGCAATGCAAACACTCAAAATAGGCAAAACCCTACTGCACAAGAAGTACCACAAAGCAGCAGAGGGATAACAAACCTTCAGAAAGAGCTAGGGTCACACACTTACTGTAACAAATGAGAATGAAAATTTAAACCAGTTATTCAATTTATTAATACCTGTTAATTTCCTTTCCTTGAATCCTACTAGACCAACCCAGATGATGAGTTGTGTCCCCCTACCAGCAGATGGAGACAGAAAATCCACAGACTTCTAGTGACATCACCAGTATAAGGGCTGGAACACTAATAAAACCTTCTGTATGCAACTTACACATTCATCAAATCAAACATCCAGTAGGGAACCACTGCTGAACAAATTATAGCTCTTTGGGTTATATGCCACTAAGCTGATGAGAAAGAGCAGTCCCCCAAGGCCTAAGTTGTCCAGAGCAGAAACAGGCAGATATGAATACATTTCACCTTTGTTTTCACCCTGCTAGACCAGTCCAGAAAAAAACGTGAGGTACAAAAACAGTATATCTTGTATGTCATACCACACAAGGCTCCTTCAGTCATAGCTCTGCCAAAAGAGGTTTGGTCTGTGGCCAGGACATCAATCTTGTAATGTTTCATAAAGGAATGATCACCATCATATGTCTTCCGCAGTCACCATCAGAGCCTTATCCAAGGAGGTCATTATGCCTGTGTTGAATGAGCCCACAGGCCAAGCAGCACAGTCGTACAACAAAAAATGTAAGCGACTCACTCAATGACAGCTTTAATCCACCTTACAATAGAAGACTTTGAAGGCACCTCCCCTTTGTATGGGCCTTGAAACACCACAAAGTCTATGGAAAGGGTTAGTCACATCCAGAAAATACAGGACTCTACAAACTGTACCTCCAGCTTATGGAGCTTCCCAGACAAATCTAAAAAGTCCCTAGCCATGAAGGCCTGAAGCAATACCACCTGATTTGCATGAAATGGAGAAATGACCTTCAGCAAGAACAGGACTGTGCAAAGAGATACCAAAAGCATAGATATGGCTCTGCCCAGTTCAAAGCCTGCAGATCAGAAATTCAGAATAACAAATCATGACCACAGTCTTTAGAGTTAGATCCTTTAGAAAAGTGTGCTTCAGAGGCTTGAATAGCAGGCCTACCAAAGCACTAACCACCAAAACCAGGTTCCACTGCAGAAGAACTGCCAAAAGTGAGTGTCAAAAAAGGGATAATCAGGGTGAGAAACTAAGGAAACTAGGGGAAGAACTGATGAAACAGAATTCTGGAGTAAGATAACTCACATTATCCCCTGTATTCTATAAATGGTACCTAGATTCCACACTGAGATATGCATGTATCTTAATTGGCAAAACAAGATTATCAGCATTTTAACAGCACTTAAGCAATAACAAGCACTAATTGGATATCCAATATACACTGCTGTAAATACCAAAGAAACTCTGAGGGAGTATTCGTTATCAAGTATGTAGGACATTAGTCTAATACATAATGAGATCTAGCAAATTCCTTTAAGTATCGCTGAACCACAGAAATTGAAGGGTTCTTAAACTGTTTTCATATTTTGTTTGACACTACCTCCTCCTTATCCAATTCAGCACTTTGAATATAGTCTAAAATATCTAAATTTGATTGTAATAGCCCTTTCCTTGCCTTCCATATATCTTATCCTTAAATATGAATCTAAGTCTTCAGCTGATAGTGTTAATTCATTTGTTAAAAGTAACTCGTTCGACCTTGATTATTTGCTCACTAACACGTATAGCTTCTTTAAAATCAGGAACTGCCTTACCTATGTATATTGTAAAATAATCCACCTTGGCTTGTTTTACTTTCCCCTTAATTTTGTATTTTTCTAGTCCAAAGAGGTTAATTTATAAAAAGATTTTTTTCTGCCACAATTTCCTATCAGGCAGCTAACCATTGAAATAATCTCCTATATCTGATTAGGACAGAAATGAACTACGGCTGTTTGCATAAAATGTAAAAACCTGTTTAAGAAGTACTTAGGGATGTAGTTAAATATAATAGTTCTTTTATTAATTCTTCATGCTAAAATGTTTCCTGCATATGCACAGCTTCTTACTTTGTAAGCCACACTGAACCAGAAATGGAACGTGCAAAATATCAATGTTACTATGTAATGTAAATCTTGCCGCAGAAACATGAAAGGGTTGCTACTTGGACCTTGAGGGAGCCAAGGGCCAGACCAGTAGTCCAACCCTGCATACAGAAAGTCCAAAATGGAGACCACGTCAGCATGGCAAGGAGGTAAATCATGCTCAGTGCACCATGCTACAAAAAACTGGCCAAACCCACACATAAGCTAAGAACTCTCCTCAGACTACTGCATGATATCTCACTGGATGAACATTCTGTCAGCTGGTCTGGATCAATTTCCATGCCCTGCTCCTGGTTTCTGGTGTCACCCAAGGCTCAATCCTTGGCCCAATCCTATTCAATCTTTCTTGTATTTCCCTCCTAATACTATTTCCTTGGCTTTACCATCTTCACCGACCCCCTCTCCTTCTATGATGACCATTTCTACTGATATAGGCAAAATAGCTGATCAAGCTCATTTTGTGATAGCCAAGCTTAGTACCATAAAAATTCAAGGCTATCATTTTCCATTCACCTTCAACTGTATACCACCCCCTCCTGTATACATAAAACCCTCCACTTCCACTTGTAAAGATATTGGATGTAATCTTTGACCATGCACCGTCTTTTCAAGCTCTAATCTCTGCTTTTGTCTCAAAAACAGGGGTTTTCAACCCAGTCAAGTTTCAAGGACATCCATAACGAATATACATAAAATTTGCATGCACATCTATTGTGAATATCCTGAAAACCAGACAGGTTTACAGTGTACTGAGGACTATGTTGCAAACCCAAGCTCTAGAAGATACTACACTCTACAGAAGATACAGTCAGTATAGTCCCAGCTTGAGATCTCCTCTCTTTGCATACTCATCTTGATTACTATAAAACCACAGTAGAGGGAATTGTAAAAGCAAAGTTACTCGCTGTTCTGCAAGGACAGCAGGCCAAGTATTCTCAAGCTGGGTGACATCATCTGATGAAGCCTGGTGTGGACACGGACTAAGAACATGCACTTGTGTCTTCCCACCCGATGCACAAGCATGAGCTCCTCAGTCATTTTAATAAAGCTAAATACAACTCCAAAGGGAGGTAGGAGGGTATGTGAGAGAGGATCAGTATCTTTGCTTTCTCCGAGGACAAGCAGGCAATTGTATCATCACAGCTGGGAATCCTTAGCTACCAGGCTCACCAAAAACAATGATGCTAGAATAGAAACGTGAACTGTTGAGGCCTGAAAGTCAATTAACTTGAAGCTAATAACATACTAGTTGTGAAGGTGCAGCCTGGAACTAAAGAAAACGGGGTCTAAGGGGGTGGAGCTGGATTCTTGTCACTGAACAAATTCTTCAGGACTTCCTGCCCGAATCAACTGTCACATCAAGTATCTTCTCAAGGCAGTAATGAGATGTGAATGCGTGGCCAGATGACCAAATCACTGCTTTGAAATCACCTCTATGAAAGCTGACCTCAAGTGAGTTACCAACGTAGTCACAATTCTGACATTAGGATCCTTGAAATGACCCTCCAGAGTATAAATAAAGGAGATGCAATCTGCAAGCAGCTAGCCAATTAGAAATTGTGCTTTTGCTGATGGCTACCCCATTTGGTTTGGATCAAAAGACACAAAAATCTGGGTGGACAATCTATGGGCTTTAGTCTGCTCCAGATAGAAGGCTAATGTCACGGTTGTGGCCGTGCCCTTAAACTAGGGTTATCATATGTCCGGATTTACCCGGACATGTCCTCTTTTTGAGGACATGTCCGGGCAACTGGGCGGGTTTTGCCAATCTGCCCGTTTGTCTGTATTTCTGGACAAACGGGCAAGGCTGGTGGGCAGGCCATCCTATAGGTCGGCCTGCCTGCCCGTTTGTCCAGAAATACGGACAAACGGGCAGATTGCTAGCCTCCCCTCCACTTAGTTATTACTGCCCTGGTGGTCTAGTGACTTCTTCCGCCTTCGAGGCAGGAAAGAGCCCCCTCTTTCCTGCCCGGAGCGCTGCCCTGCATGCATCCTTCCTGTTGGTGATCTTGGTGCCGATTCAAAATGGCCGCTGAGAGTTGAAGTGACCTCGCGAGACTTCAACTCTCGGTGGCCATTTTGAATCGGCGCCAAGATCACCAACAGGAAGCATACATGCAGGGCAGCGCTCCGGGCAGGAAAGAGGGGGCTCTTTCCTGCCCCGAAGAGGTCCTAGACCACCAGGGCAGTAGTAAGGTAAGGGGAGGGGGGTGACGGGGAGAGGGAAATGTGACGGGGGCGGAGCAAAATATAGTAACCCTAGTTCAGACCTACTGTTTCTCTGCATCTAGCTCTGTGACCTCTCCAGTCTGCCTTTTTCCCTATTGTTGTTCTTCCTGTTAGCCAAGCCTCACTTTGGTGTCCCTGAAGCCAAGCTTCGCTTTGGTCTCCCTGCTCTTGCTTCATTTCCTAATTGTGACATCATCAGCCTACTCCTTTGTAAGGACCTAGGGAGCTTTCCTACGTTGCCTTTGCAAGAGGTCTCAATCTTGTATTAACCGGTTTAGATCATTTCCCTGCTTGGCTTTCTTCCTGAGAATCTTGCTCCTGAAGGTCTGTTCTGTGTTTCTTTTGAGTCTTGTGTTTCAATGCTTTGCTTTGTTTCTGTGTGTTTGCTTTTGTACCTTGATCCTAAAAGCCTGGCTCTGAGCCACACCCTGCCCTTGGTGTCTGTATCTGTTTGACTCTACCCTTGCCTCCTGTTTTTAGTCTAGCCCTGCTTTTGACTAGCACATTGCTTCTTTGTTTGTTTGTCTTCCCTTAGTCTGCTTAATCCTTTGCCTGCTATGTTTGCTTCCGGGCTCTTGAGCTCTGTTTCTACCAAGTTCTGCTCCTGCTCTGTGTTTGAGCTAGTTCTGTACCAGTTTCCTGCCAAGCCAAGTCCCTTTCAGTATCCTGTTCCAGCCCAGCCCGTTCCAGAATCCTGAATCTTGTTCCAGCCCATTCCAGAACCCTGAATCCTGTTCCAGCCCAGCCTGTTTGAGAATCCTGAATCCTGTTTGAGAATCCTACTACTACTACTACTTAACACTTCTATAGCGCTACAAGGCATACGCAGCGCTGTACACCATACACGTAAAGACAGTCCCTGCTCAAAGAGCTTACAATCTAAATAGGACAGACAAACAGAACAATTAAGAGATAAGGGAGTTAAAGAGGTGGGGATAAAAGGTACAGGCAAGTGAGCAGTGATTAGGAGTCAAAAGCAGCGTTAAAGAGGTGGGCTTTTGGCCTGGATTTGAAAATGGGCAAGGACAGGGCTAGACGTACATGCTCAGGAAGTCTATTCCAGGCGTGAGGTTTTTAGTCTCGAGAATCCTGAATCCTGTTCCAGCCCAGCCTGTTCAAGAATCCTGAATCCTGTTCCAGCCCAGCCTGTTCGAGAATCCTGAATCCTGTCCCTGCCTTGTTTATTGTCTTGCTTCTGTTATTCTTGTTGCCTAGCTCCTACCCTGTCTTGCCTGTCTAGTTGTGCTTTATCTTGTCTCTTTCAGTCTAGTCCTGTCCGGCTCCAGTCCTTGCCTTGTCTGGACCCAGTTTTAATCTACTTCCATGTTTTCCCTTGTCTTGCATTTCTGGGTCCCAGTCCCAGTTTTAATCCAGTTCCGAGTCTTGCCATGTCCTATCTGGGTTCCAGTTCTGGCCCTTTGCCTTCTTTTCCTTCCCTCGTCTGGATCCGGTTCTTGTGTTTACTTACTTCTGTCCTGCCTTGTTGAGTCTGTTTATCCTAGTCCAGTCTGTTCTGATTCTTGCCTGTGCCAGCCCCGGTGATTTGTCTGCCAAAGCTCCAGGTTTGGTCCAAGGGCTCACCATTCCTGACAGTTGTGACAGCTAAGGCTTACTTGCAATCTAAGGTATGCAGTACACTTATCAGGATGGGCATTTGGATTTGGGAAAAATGATGGCAGGATATTGACTGATTAAGATGGAACTCTGACACTAGCTACGGAAGGAACTTGGGGTGCATGTGGAGAACATTTGTGATGGAACTTAAGGTGGATCTCCTACTAGAGCCTGAAGCTCACTGACTCTGTGAACTGAAGAGACCGCCACCAAAAACACAACTTTCCAGGTCAAATACTTTAGATGACAGGAATCAAGTGGCTCAAAAGGAATTTTCATCAGCTGAGTGAGGGCAACGTTGAGATCCCATGACACAGTTGGAGGTTTGACAGGGGGCTTGTTAAAAACAAACCTTGCCTAATGAGAGGCTGTACCGAGATGGTTTACCCGCACTTAGATGAGCCTTTAGAGAGTTGGTTTTCAAACCAGATTCAGAGGTGGAGGCGGTATCTTGTGTAGGGCAGGTGAGGGGATCTGAGGCCTTACCCTCACAACAGACAGCAAACCTCCTCCATTTACATGAGTAACACCTCTTAATGGAGTCTTTCCTGGAAATCAGCAAGATGCGAGAGACATCCTCTGGCAAATTGAAGAATTCAAATTCTATGCTTTCAACATCCATGCCAAGAGGGCTAGGGATTAGAGGCAGAAGGGATCTCCTGCGCTACGTGATGAGGGTTGGAAAATATCCCAATCTCCACGGTTCTTCAGAGGTCAACTCCAGAAGAGGAGGAAACCAGATATGCCTCAGCCAGTAAGAGGCAATTAGGATCATAGATTCCTGGTCTTGCTTGAGTTTCAGCAGAGACTTCTCTATGAGATGTACTGGAGAATACACATACGAGACTCTTCCCCCAAAATAAGCGATAAGCAACTGACACTAGTCTGCAGTGTGATTGGAGCCTAGAACAGAACTAAAGGATTTTGCATTTGAGATGAATGGCAAAATAAATCCACAGAGGGGCTACCTCACACTAAGAAGATCTTACGGGCTAAGCCCATGTTGAGAGACCACTTGAGTGACTGCAAAACCCTACTCAGTCTGTCTGCCAGGCCATTGTCTTTTGCTGGTAGTATGCGGCTCAGAGGACCAGTCCATGAAGGAGAGCCCACTGCCATTTTGCCACTGACACAAGGGATCCTGTACCCCCATGCTCATTCACATAGAACAGTGCAATCTAAGTTCTGGAGTCAATCTCTGAAAACCTTTAGAGCATTCCAAATAGCCCTCAGCTCAAGGAGGTTGATATGGAGATCTGTTTCCAGCCCAGACCAAGTTCCTTGGGTATGAAGCTCTTCTAGATGAACTCCCGACCCAGACTGGATGCATCTGTTAGCACCATCTGAGGAACTGGAATTTGGAATAGTAGTCCCACAGTCAAATGTGATCAAACTGTCCATGATTCAAACTCTGGCAGAATCTGGATTACACCCACTACATTCCGCCTCAAACCACTGGAAAGCTAGGGTCCACTGGGCTACTATCAAATGGAGCCGTGCCAAGGAAAGGACATGTACTGTTGAAGCCATGTGGCCCATGAATATTAACATTTGCCGAGCTGTGACCTGCATGGCCAGTGGTGTTAAGGTCTCTACTCTAGCTCATGGAAGAAAAGACAGCCTACAATGTATCGAGCAGGATTCCAATGTACTCCAAATCGTTGGACTGGGAAAAGGTGGGACTTCAAGTAGTTTATGACAACAACTGAATAGTTCAGGTGCGTTGACTTGTCGCTGAATCCTGTGATGTGCTCTTGACCAGTGTTGGTGAAGGTGGACTTATGAAGGCCTACACCATGCAGTTTCAGTGCTGGTAAAATATAATATAAAGAATAACTATAATCCACAAACAATAAAGTGTGGAGACACTTTTTCTTCTGTAAATTGCAAAGAAATAAACAAGGCCATTTGGTGCCCATCACAAAGCAAGTACCCCACCCCTTCCTCTGGCCAGTGAATGAGTCATGCAATTCACTGTTTATGATGAGTGTGTTCAAAGAGGCTAATTGGAGACTTTCAGGCTGCAGAATTAATTACCATGTGAAGGGGGCAAGGCACCTGAGGAGAAAGACAAGATACTGTAGCTTCAGGACTGGAAAGGAGAATGACATATTGAAAGGGTAGGGTCTGTGAGAACAGAATCCTGACTACTTTGAAGTAAGCTAAAGACTTTTATTGAGGATGTGCTTATTTACCAAAGGAATGAGGGTGTACCTTTTAAGGAAATGCAATATTTTTTTAATGTACCTTTTGGCAATGGTAGCAAACAAATGACATACCCTGAATGATGTATTCCTGGAAAAAAAAAAACAGTTCTTTGTACTTTGGGCTGAGAAACTCTATACAAATGCCTGATCTGGAAGGCAGGGAGGGTCACTGAAAATCTTCCTCAGTTTCTCTCAACAGACTAAGGAATATACAACCATTTCCATGGCACCTCCCTTATGTTTATGTTCCCTCACTACCCTGTTTCTTATGTGCTGCTCCTAGTTTTTTATTATTTCTTATTTTTCATGTTCTTGGGTAAGAACTCCCATCCATTCACTCAGTCTTCTTGCCACTTTTAGCCCACCCATCCACTCATAATGCCCCATTCAATTACTCAGCCACCCTCTGCAAATCAGATCCCTAGAATCTACTGACTCACTTGTCATCTCTCCATTAATTTACTCATTCACTCCCAGTATGCACACTCGCTCGGCCATCTTAGTTTTTAAAAACATTTTTGCTTTGTTTAGCTCTGTTTTTTTGTAGCGGTTACTGCTGCTCAACCGGAGAAGCAGCAGTGGCAAAGAAATGAAGATTGGAAGGAGGAGCGGGAGGCACAGTGCCGTGCCAAGGGTCTCTGGTGCCCCCCTGCAGACTATCAGTTGGTGCCCCCCCACTCCCCCCCCTCCGTCTCACTTCTTCATTAGATGTTTCTCCATTGCTACCTGTCTTTCCTTTAGACTGAAAACTACAGGCCCAGCCAGACCTGACAAAAGGGTCTACCACACCCTTCAATGTCAAGCATATACTAGAAGACTGTAAATTAGCTTACACAGGAAAGCAGTTTAAAAAAATAAACACAATTCCTGCTGTTTCTTAACACTGCTCTCCAGAGAAAGCACTGCCTTTATAAAGAGGCTTTTCAGTGGGACTTAGCCTATTAAAAACTATTAGCATAATTAGGAATGGCCAGCCCTTGTAACTGCAGAGACCTAAGCTTTGATTATGCATGTTCCTGTCTTTGTTACAGTGGGGGGGGGGGGGTCTCTTCATCTCATTTACACAGTCTGACCTCCCTGGCTCACTGGGAGCCCAGTCTCTTGGAGACTGCTATACATTGCAAAATAAGATAGCAGATGTAAATTCTCAAAGTGGACATATTCCAAACACTAAAATGAAAATAAAACGATTTTTTTCTACCTTTGTTGGCTGGTGACTTTCTTTTTCTGATCATGCTGGCCCAGTATCTGATTCTGTTGCTGGTATCTGTCCTCTTAACTCCGTTTCCAGGGCTTCCTTTCCACTGTATGTATCCCTCATTGATAAGTCTCTGACTCTAAAGTTTAGCAATTTCATTAAAGCAAAATGTATTTTCAAATATCACAAACTCTCCCTATCCAAGCAGAATGTTTTATATAAAAACACACAAAAAAAGCAATCAGATTTTTACTTACCAGCTATTCTACACTATACGTCAGCTAAACTTCCTCTTTGAAGCTCAGCCAATTAAATGGATTTTAGCTGTAGCTATGATAATTATGTACACATCATTGCAGTCATGCCTTGCCCTCCTCTCAGTGTACATGCTCAAAAAACAAAAACTTTGAACCACTTACAGATAACAATTACACTATTTATTTTTTATTTCTCCCCAGTCTCACTTGCACACCTGCCACCAAACCTGTTCTCTTTAATTTGAATGTTGTTCCAGCTCACCCTGAATGAAAGTTGTTCACACATCAAAGCCATAAATAGCTGCTGATTGTACTCTTTGAAACAGCTTTAGCAGAGCAGCGTGTGTCTCAGCACTGGTGGGCTACCTTCACTTCCTGATGCGGGCAGGGCAGGGGAGAGAGGGGAATCACAACTTCAGGTAAAAGATTTTGCAAGTGAGTGGCGCCCTCTAGAGGTCGGCGCCCCCCTGCGTTGCTTACCTCGCTTACCGTGTCAGCACGGCCCTGGGGAGGCAGGAGGGGAGATGGAGAAGGGCTGGAGAAAGAGAGAAGCTACTGGTGATAAGGATGGGGAGAAAGGGGGGATCCTGGCTGAGATCAGAAAGAGGGAAGACGCTGGAAGGAAGGATGGGGAGAGAAAGAGGGAAAACGGATGGAAGGATGGGGAGAGAAAGAGGGAAAACAGATGGAAGGATGGGGAGAGAAAGAGGGAAAACAGATGGAAGGATGGGAAGAGAAAGAGGGGAGATGGATGAAAGGATGCAGAGAGAAAGGGAAGGGAAGAGACTGGAAGGATGTGGAGAGAGAAGGGACACTGAACAGAAAAGGATAGAGAGCTAGAGAGACACATTAGATGGAAGGATCAGGAGAGAGGGAGATGGGTGGAAGGATGGGGAGAGAAAGAGGGAAGACGCTGGATGGAAGGGTAGGGAGAAAGAAAGAGGGGAGTTGCTGGATGGAAAAGGGGAGTAGTGAAAGACTGGAGAATAAGAGGAAGGGGCATGGGGAGACAAAGGGTGAGAAAAAGATGAAAAGCCATAGGTAGATGAAGTAAAAAGAAGGAAATTAAAGAATGGATAGTAAGAATGAATTAAATCTGGACAGAGAGAGGCAGAAAAATATTGAAGAAAGCAAAGAAAAAGGAGAGAAAAATGACAAGTAGCTAGGAAACCCTGGCAGAAGAGTTAAGCGAAAACGAAGGAAAGCAGAATCTAGAGACTGGGAGCAACACAATGAGAAAAAAGTAAATGGCCATACAACAAAGGTAAAGAAAATAATTTTATTTTTAATTTAGGATAAAGTAATATGGTACCTGTGTTAATAAAGTTTCAGAGACCAATACTTCCTTCCTCAGGTCAGGAGAGGATACCATAACAGCATTATACTGACCTGAGGCAGGAGGTTTTAGCCTCTGAAAGCTCATTGAAAAGGCTGTTAGGTTATTAAATTTATTTTCTGAAACCTGATGCACTGAAAAGCAGCACTTTACCCTTGTGTGACAAATGCATCTGATTAGTGTGACTAAATTTTGCTGGGGGAGGGGGTAGAGAGAAAAATTTGTGCCCACCCACTTTAGGTTCAGGCCCATCCAAAATTGGCAGTCTGGCTATGCCACTGGAGTGGGCTAGTGTGGGTATAACGATTTTGGCGGAAAATAAGTCGTGCTGCAGAATTTTGGACAGACTGGAGAGGAGAGAGAGATGGCTGAGTGGAAGACCAGTGAGAAGCAAACTGCAATAATCCAAGCCAGAGGTGACAAGGGCTCTGGTCGCATATTCAGAAAGGAAGGGGCGAATTTTGCTAATGTTGTAGATAAAGAAAACGACAGTAGTTCCCCACCATCCCTTTTAATAGGGAGCATTAGTTTTAAAATTAGACTAACAGGATAAAAGAATTGACACTAAGCGTTTTCCTAAAAACAAATTAAATTCTGTAGATTTCTGAATATAGCAAGAAGCCCTGACACTTATATGTTAAAACAAAGCATTAACACCAACCGAACTAGGAACCAGAAAAGTTCATGCTGCATTCAGCTCATTTTGTATTTATTGTTGCCTCTTTTGTCAGGCAGGTTTGTACCTTTTACTGGTAACTATACCTTGTTAAAATTTATTATTTGTGTTTTACCTTCCTCTGCTTGTTCAGAGGCATCTGGTACTGTACCATTAACTTACAAACAAACCCTTTCTGACTGCAGATAGAGGTAATTTAGGGAAGATTAAGGGGAAACTATTGAATGATTTGTTGCTCAGTCACCAGACTTGTGCAGCTAGTTTTATTTTTTGTTCACAGAAATTTTGCATACTGCTGTTTACATACCAACTTTGGAAGAAGGGAAAATTAGGTTCTTACCTTGTAATTTTCTTTCCTTTAGTCATAGCAGATGAAGCCATTACGTATGGGTTGTGTCCATCAACCAGCAGGGGGAGATAGAGAGCACTCAACTTTTCACAGTGCCTCATGGCCAGCCAGCTCCACTGCCTCTTCAGTATTTGAAGCTTCCAAAGCAGTATGGCAAACCGCAATGGGAATAACATGAACTTTCCTCACAGTGAACGATGGCCCCTTAACAAGGGCATGAACTCAAAAGGAGGGCATGAACACATCCTCCTGGAGGGAATAAACTCGTCCTCCTTATTGTATAACTGGAGGGGATACACGCAACCTCCTGGAGGGAATAAACTCATCCTCCAAAACATAAACTGGAGGGAATGGACTCATCCTCCTATAAGTGAACATGAATCCTGAAGACTGTTTTCCAACTTTCTCCCAAGGAAAGAACTTCAGGAAACAAGAACAGAACCTGAAACAGATTCACAGCATACAATCATACAGGAAGAGCTCATGGCTTCATCTGCTATGACTAAAGAAAAATTACCAAGGTAAGAACCTAATTTCCCCTTCCTTGTCATCAAGCAGATGAAGCAATTACGTATGGGATGTAACAAAGCAATCCCTATATAGGGTGGGAACCGGTCACACAACGCGCTAGTACTTGTGCTCCAAAACACGCATCCCTCCTAGCAGCCACATCCAGCCTGTAATGTCGGGCAAAAGAGAGCTTAGAAGCCCATGTTGCTGCACTGCATATCTCTTGACGAGAGAGTGCTCCAGTTTCAGCCCAAGAGGAAGAAATCGCTCTGGTAGAATGCGCCTTAAAGGCTACAGGCGGAGACCGGCCGGCAAGCAGATAAGCTGAAAAGATAGTTTCTTTGAGCCAGCGGGCAATAGTGGCTTTAAATGCTGGAGACCCTCTGCGAGGACCTGATAGCAAAACAAACAGATGATCATAGATCCTGAAAGAGAAAGTAACTCGCAGATACTGCAGCAGAGTCCTGCGCACATCCAACAGGTGCAACGACCCAAAAGATTCTGGAAACTCCTCCTTATCAAAGGAGGGCAAGAAAATAGGCTGGTTTAGGTGAAACGCTGAAACCACCTTAGGCATGAAGGAAGGCACGGTCCGAACCGTGACCTCGGACTCTGAGAATTGCAGAAATGGGTCTCTACAGGACAGCGCCTGGAGCTCTCACACCCATCTCGCCGAAGTAATGGCCACAAGAAAAACGGCCTTTAGTGTCAAATCTTTCTCTGATGCTCGCCGAAGTGGCTCAAAAGGAGAAGCTTGCAGGGCCTTCAAAACTAGCCCCAGATTCCAAGCTGGACAGGGTGCTCGCACGGAAGGCCGGAGCCGAAGCACCCCACTAAGAAATCGTGCCACATCTGGATGAGCAGCTAAAGACACGCCTTCAACCTTACCACGAAGGGAGACCAACGCTGCCACTTGCACCCGCAAGGAATTATAGGCCAAGCCTATTTGTACACCATCCTGCAAAAAGGCCAGAATCAGCGAGACAGGAGCCCGCATGGGTGTGATCGCTTTTGAAGCACACCAAGACTCAAACTGGCGCCAAATCCTGGCATAAGCCACTGAAGTGGAACACTTGCGGCCCTGCAGGAGAGTGGAAATGACTGTTTGAATAGCCTTTGTCCCTCAATTGCGCCCTCTCAAACGCCATGCCATAAGACCAAAGCAGCAGGCGTCCTCCATGGCTACCGGGCCCTGTGACAACAGGTTTGGTACCAGAGGTAAAGGAAGGGGAGCCTCCACTAGCATCTGTCGAAGGTCTGCATACCAAGGCCTCCTGGGCCAATCCGGACCACTTCTCCTGGGTGCAGCCGAATCTGCAGGAGCACGCACCCTATCAAGGGCCACGGAGGGAACACATATAGTAGGCCTGGAGGCCAGGGCTGAGTCAAGGCATCCAACCCTGCCGAGCGAGGATCTCTCAGTCTGCTGAAGAAGCACGGGACTTTGGCATTTGAACTTGTCGCCATAAGATCCATTACGGGCTTGCCCCATTTGGTACATATCTGCAGGAATACTTCGTCTGCTAGTTCCCATTCCGCTGGATCGATCTGATGCCTGCTTAGATAATCGGCTTGCACGTTGCTCTGACCTGCAATGTGAGCTGCCGACAGAAACTGAAGATGCAGCTCGGCCCAGTGGCAAACCTGTTCGACCTGCGCGGCCAGTGCTCTGCACTGAGTGTCGCCTTGTCGATTTATGTAGGCCACTGCTGTCGTGTTGTCCGACATCACTCTGACAGCCAATCCTTCCAGGGTCACTTGAAAGGCCAGAAGCGCCTGAAACACCGCTTTCAACTCCAGGCGGTTGATGGACCACTCCGACTCCTCAGGTGTCCATAGACACTGGGCATGCTTCCCCTTGCAATGTGCGCCCCAGCTCTTCAGGCTGGCATCTGTCACTACTAGACACCAATTGGGGAGCGCCAGCAGCATTCCTCGTCGCAGCATGCTGTCTGAGAGCCACCACTCCATGCTGAGTCGGGCCGCAGGGAGCCAAGAAAGTCTGCATGGATAATCCTGAGAAACTGAAGACCATCTTTGAACTAGGGAATACTGTAGACGTCTCAGGTGCGCTCTCGCCCAGGGCACCACTTCCAAAGTGGCTGTCATCGATCCCAGCAGCTGGACAATGTCCCAAGCTCACGGGCGGGGCATTCTCAGGAACAGACGGACCTGATTCTGAAGCTTGCACCACCTTAGCTCGGGTAGGTATACATAGCCCGAGTCTGTGTCGAACCTGGCCCCCAAATATTCTAGAGATTGCGAGGGGGTCAGGTGACTTTTGGCCATATTGACGACCCAGCTCAGAGATTGAAGTACTGAGACCACTCTGGCTGTAGCTTGATAGCTCTGTTACAGAGTCTGCTCTGATGAGCCAGTCATCTAGGTACGGGTGAACCCTGATACCTTCTCACCTGAGAAAAGCAGCTACTACCACCATTACCTTCGAAAAGGTTCGGGGAGCTGTGGCGAGGCCAAAAGGCAAGGCCCGGAACTGGAAATGTTTTCCCAACACCGCAAACCTCAGAACTTCTGGTGCAGGGGCCAAATTGGTATGTGCAAGTAAGCTTCTTTCAGGTCTAGAGACATGAGAAACTCTCCTGGCTATACCGCAGCAATGACGGAGCGCAGGGTTTCCATGTGGAAATGCCGCACTCTCAGGGACTTGTTTAATTCTTTTAAGTCCAGAATAGGGCGAAAAGACCCACCTTTTCGCGGCACCACAAAGTAGATGGAGTATCGGCCGTAGCCGTGTTCGGCGGGAGGTACCGGGGACACTGCCCCTATCTGAATCAGACCTTGTAAAGTCTCTTCTACCGCCGCCCGTTTGGTGGCAGAACCACATCGGGACTCCACAAACACGTCTCTTACCGGGGCGTTGAATTCTATTCTGTAGCCTTCTCTGATCAGGTCCAGAACCCACTGATCTGAGGAAATATTGGCCCACTCCTCGGCAAAGAGGGAAAGACATCCTCCGATGACAGGAAGCGAGGAGGGGGCCGGCGCACCATCATTGAGAGGGTCGCCCCTGAACTTCAGGCCTAGAGCCGGTGGCTGCAGAACGCTTGTCCAAGCGAAAGGAGTTCCTCTGCTGAAAAACGGGCACGAGAAGTGAACCCAGCAGAACGCCCCGGGCGGTACCTTCTAGCTTCACGGAAGCGAGGTCTATAAGAGGAGTGGACCGCCTGGCCCTTGGAGGAAGGCCTCGGCCTATCTTCGGGCAAGCGCTGGGGTTTAGGATCTCCCAGGCCTTTAACAATTTTTTTTTTCTCCCTCACCAAATAGGAAAAGGCCTTGGAAGGGCAACTTCACCAATCTTTGCTTAGAGGCCATGTCCGCTGCCCAATGTCGTAGCCAAATAAGACGGCGAGCCGCCACTGCTACTGCCATTTGTTTAGCCGAAGCTCTGATATCATCATAAAGGGCATCAGCCAAAAAGGACAAGGCCGACTCCAGCCGCGGAGCCAAATCCGAGAAGGGCTCTGCTCCATCTCCGGGCTGTTCTACTGCCTGTTGCAACCACGCCAGGCAGGCTCTAGCAGCATAACAACTGCATGCAGACGTCCGAACAGTAAAACCTGCAATTTCAAAGGACCGTTTAAGTGCTGCTTCCAGCCTACAGTCTTGTATATCCTTCAGGGCAACTCCTCCTTCCACAGGGAGGGTAGTTCTCTTTGTCACCGCAGTGACTAGGGCATCTACTTTAGGCATTGCAAAGCGAGCCAAATGCTCCTCACGCAGAGGGTATAATTGCCCCATAGCCCTGGAAACTTTCAAAGGTCCTTCGGGGTCAGCCCACAGAGCGGAAATAAGCTCTTGGATGGAGTCATGCAAAGGAAAGGCTCGAGCAGGCTTTTTGGTACTAGCCATCCTAGGATTCACAGAGGAGGCCGTGCCACTGTCAGGCTCTTCAATAGAAAGGACCTGTAGGGCATCTGAAATAAGCGCTGGCAGCTCATCACAGTGGAAAATCCTCACCGCGGAGGGATCATCCAGATCCTGTGGTAATTCTGCACCTGACTCTGGCTCCTCAGACCACGAAGGCCTGCCAGAACTCTCCGAATCCTCACAGCCCGACCACGGGGGGGGGGGGGGGGGGGGGGGGGGGGGGGGGGGGGGGGGGGGGGGGGGGAGGAGGTGCACCACAATCTGAAGGGGAATTAGCCCTTCTACGCTTTTCTTTATGCCAATTATCAGGGAAAATAGCCTCAGCGGGCAGTCCCAGGCCAGAATCCACCGGGGGGGACAATAGAAGGGGCCTCAGACGACCCTTGAGGGAGAGCTCTTTTCAGCATGTATGCTTTATGCAACAACAACACAAAATCAGGGGAGAAAAACTCGCCCTGGGCACCCAGATCCCGTCCGGGGCTAGCCGCTCCCTGAATAGCCTCAATTCGAGGTCTCCCCCCCCCCCCCCCCCCCGGGCTCAGGGCTCTCCGTCTCTACGGAGGCCGCGCCATGCGGAGAATTCAAAATGGCGTCCGCTGCCAGCTCTGAGCGGGAAGAATCATCGCTCGCCATGCTCGGGCTGGCTGTTACACCTGTACAGCACGATTTACAGAGCCCCGCTACTGATTTGCGCTTGCCACACCGGGAACAGCGCTTTACATTCTCTGCAGCAATTGCCGAAAGCGGCGGGAAAATTCAAAGTGGCGGTTTTGCGCCAAAAATGCCCCGATCGTGGGCCCACCCCGGAGGAGTTAGAAAACAGTCTTACCTCACCGGACCGAGTATCACAGCTCCAGTGCCATAGAAGAATCAAAGGAAAACCTCTGTTCCATTTTTTTTTTTTTTTTTTTTTTTTTAACGCTGTGAGGAAAGCAGAGATAATAAGAAGTCCGGTTGCTCAGATGAGTGGGAAAGGCAGGGAAAGGCGAACCAATGTGCCTGCCTCCACTGAGTGGGAAAGGACTGGGAAAAGCAAGCTAATATGACCACATCCACGGGGGCATGGGTAAGGCAGGGAAAGGGCTGACCTATGTGCCTTCATAGTGAAGCTGCTATAGCCTCTAACACCCCGGCTAACAACTGGCAAGCCAGGAGCCACCCCAGGCAGATTTTTGATGGAGCTCAAAGAAGCTGCAGCCACCTGCTTGGGGAGATAGAGAATACTGAAGAGGCAGTGGAGCTGGCTGGCCATGAGGCACTGTGAAAAGTTGAGTGCTCTCTATCTCCCCCTGCTGGTTGATGGACACAACCCATACGTAATGGCTTCATCTGCTTGATGACAAGGAAGCAATGAATTGCTTGTCAAGGCAAGCAATATGGGCGAGTGAAGTAAAATATGCCCCATAAGAAAAGGAGGCGAGGGCCACAGCTTCTAATATGATGCACAAACCAGCCTTAAACCTGTGACCTTCAGGATTTAATAAGTCAGCCATCTTCCAGAAAAAAAACTATTTGCTGAAAATACTGCACCTGTTATAAAGCCCTCATGGCAGCATCGAGGTTCCAGCCCCAGAGAAGCCCCCAGATTGGCTGGCTGACGTGCATCCAGAAAGACAAGTCGGCCCGACGATGGATGGTTCCAGGGGGCCAGCATAGGAGAAGGTCTCGAGACAGGTAGAGACCCACTCGACACCTCACTGCTCCCAGTGTCATACAGTCTCAAAGCTGCCACGCCTACAGTGACGCCCGATGTCGGTGTGACACTCGACGTCGATGCAGACATTGAGGAACCAAACCTAGCTCCAAAAATCTTCTCGCGTTCATCATCCCAGAAAACCTGGGTCCTCTTCTTCATTCGAAGGCACAGGACACAGTTGGCAGGGCTATGGTTGGGCCCAAGTCACTGGAAACACCAGGAATGGGTGTCCTGCCCAGAGATGGTCCAGTTTCACCAGGTACAACACTTGAAGTCACTGGGAGTCTTCGTGGACATGGAAGGAAAAACTGCACCGGGCAAACAACGCGATGGTGCCTGGCACAAAAAGAGGAAACCTGACCAGACAGTCCTAAAACTGGCCCATGCCGAAAAAAAAGAAAACTTAAATGCAGAATTACTAAGGTAGTAGAGGGGGGTTTTTTTGTTTTGTTTTTCAAGAAGAGCAAAATGAGGCGAAAACAGTCAAAAACACAAGCGCAAATTGCTCTAAACCGGACGTGTGAGGAGACACCACAAAAAGCAGCTACTACTCCTGTGGAAAAAGCAAAACGGAGTCACGTTTGTGTGGCGGGCATGAAAGTACTCGCGCATGCGTGGTGAAGCACAGCTCGTGCTCCTTAAAACTCTTGTTTTTATTTCTATGGTATAAATGCCAGACTGGCGTTTACCCACTTGTGAGAATAAGCAAGCCTGCTTGTCCTCAGAGAATCAAGTAATTCCTTTATTTGTTGGGTCTTGTTCATCACGATCTTGCATTTACATAGATTGCTGGCGCAAGAGTTGATAGAGTCCTGTATTCTAAGCAAGAGGTATGTTTGGCCAGGCTCAGGAGAGTTTGAGTTTTAGGCTGAGGGTTGGTCTTGGTGAATCATCCATGGCCTGGTGCACTCGTGGAACTTTGCGAGCAGGTAGTAAGACTCCTTAGCAGATCTGGTGGGTCTCGGCTGTTCACGGATCTTGAGTTTTCCCGAGTAGGCTGCAGACAATGGGAATTGGTCCAAAGCCCGAGTCTTCTTGTAGACTGTCCATCATACAGACCAGAAGGGCCAAGCAGAGTATTACTGGCCACCTCATGATGAAAAGAAAGAAAGAAAAAATGAAAAATGAAACAAAAAAAAATCCTGGGGAACTTGGTGAGGTCATCACTGGGCTTAGCAATTATGGCAGGTTTTGGCCCCTTTCTTGGGGTGTGGGGCGCTTGCAGTGCTCCCCAGTGCTGCCGCAGGTCTCTCCTCCTGTGGTGGGTGCTCTCTCTGGTTGGTTGCAGTGGACAAGCCGCTTCACTGACTTCTCAAGTTTCACCCTCTGCAGCAGTTGCCTCAGGTTTCTCCTCCTGCCACTGCAGTCATCTTAGAGGATCGCCCCTTGGCCTCTGAGGCCCAAGTGCCACACAGAGGGAGCCACCCCTTGGAATGCCCCAGCAATTCCGCCTTGGCTCGGCCTAGCCCCGATCCAGTAGAGGCTGCGAACCAGGGGGAGTCATTCGCTGTTTCCACTGCCTCCTTGTCTCTGCCAGACTCACCCTCTGTGGTGGGGGACTCTCGTCCGGGATCTCTCTCCCGCTTCACGTGGCCCGAGCTCTGATCAGATGTGCAGCACTCTGGATGCCATGCTGCCCCAGTGCTGCCTGGCCCACGCCGTCATCTGGTCCCCATCTCCCTCTTCCCAGATCAGCTCCCCCCGGACCAGGGACCATGGTGAATAAGAATTGTAGATTGCTAGAAAACACCTGTTGTAAAAGTCATAATTCCATTGATAAATTGGTGTGAAAGAAAATTTCAGCAATATAAGAGGAAAACGGTTGAAACTAGAAGAAAGTATTATAGCAGCTTGATTGAATTAGGCTATTTAAATACTGAGAAATTGTTTCACCTGGTGAAAGATTTGACAGATATCCCTTCATCTACCAGCTTAGCTCTACTGGATTTTCCAGTTGCGTAGGGTCTGGCTATTATTTTGAATCTAATGTTGTGCAAATAAGAGCTGAATTGAATGGCTCAAAGCTCACTTCTACTTAAACCTATACTTGTAGAATGTTTGTGGCATTACTTTTGCTCAATTGCTACAAAAGAGGTTGCATTACTATTAAATAACGTTTATGTTTCATACACTTAAGTTCTTCAGTGAACTGGGCAATCTCTTATTTAAGAACACTTTTACAATTTTCATATATTTAATAAAGAATACATTTTTATGCATAGATGTCTGACAGTTGCAAGTCCATCTCACTATAATTCTCCTTAAAAACAGTATTTGCTGTGGTTGTTCTAGCTTTTGTGATGTATGGTTATTCAGAGACTTCATGGGATTTAGAGGTTAACTTTTATACTTCTTAAAAACAGTATTTATGATGTATTCATTGGCTGTGGAAAGATACAACTTTACCTCCGTTTACTAAGCTACACTAGCGGCTGCTGTGCACTAATGCTGATACAGCCCATTCACTTTGAATGGGCTGTGTCGGCATTGCCACGCGGCTTAGTAAATGGGGGGGGGGGGGGGGTTTAGTGATTTTTCTGAGCCATTTTTTGGCATTTATGATCTTCTTTCTAAATATTTTATTTCAATAATTTTTATTGATGATTCTGCATACAAGACATAACCACAAGATTCCAAATATAACCATTGAATCTCGTAACATACTTACAAACATATTACTTTCAACTCAATCAAAAAATTTTTTCTTTTTTTCATCCCCCCATTCCTGTAGTTGAGTATTACCCCATATGACCCAATCTCCTCCCCCCCACCCCCGAACTTTCCTCATCTTAATAAATATTTTAATTTATATGTCATTTCATTTTAACATTTTTAGCATTTCCTGGTAGTATTTTGTTAACTGATACTAATATGGATTCATGATACTTGTTTCATTAAAATTATATATGAATAACCTGTACATAGATACTCCTAATAATATATGATTTACCATATTAGTATGTAACATTACAGAGCAAAATTTCTCCTCTTGTAATATGAAGATCACCGGTTCAAAGGTTGATCTGCTCAATTTTTATTTTTCCACAAAAAAAAAAAAAAAAATCCAAATTAAGAAATTCTCATTTACAGATAGAATGCTTATTTGCTCGTGGATATTTAGAACTGTGGTTATTGGAGTATGTACAGGCAGATCCGCAGACAAGCAGAAAACTCGAACGTCCCACGGGGGAACACAGGTATAAGAGAAAGTGGGATGTTTGACCACGGAGATACAAAGTCTGGAGAAATGGATCTTTAAAACACTTGTTTATTGATGAAAAATGACTCGACACAACAGTTGTGTTTCGGCCGTTAGGTCTGCATCAGGAGTCTACAAAACATATATAACATACATAAAAATTAGACTTAGATATACAACTCAAATACAAAAGCTAAAATATAGAAACAATTCGTAATGTAAAATGTAACAAGATAAAAACTAAAAATAATAATCGAGAAACATGTATAAATATGCAGATAATCAGGTAAATATATTGTATCAATTGCTGAACAGCCAAAAACAACATATATGGGAAAATTAGGTTCGTACCTTGGTAATTTTCTTTCCTTTAGTCATAGCAGATGAAGCCATTACGTATGGGTTGTGTCCATCAACCAGCAGGGGTAAATAGAGAGCACTCAACTTTTCACAGTGCCTCATGGCCAGCTAGCTCCACTGCCTCTTCAGTATTTGAAGCTTCCAAAGCAGTATGGCAAACCGCAATGGGAATAACATGAATTTTCGTCATTGCGAACGATGGCCCCTTAACAAGGGCATAAACTCAAAAAAGGAGGGAATGAACTCATCCTCCACTTTATATAAACGGAGGGAATACTTGCATCCTCCTGGAGGGAATAAACTCATCCTCCCAAAACATGAACTGGAGGGAATGAACTCATCCTCCTATAACTAACAAGAATCCTGAAGACTGTATTCCGACTCCCCAAGGAAAGAATATAACTTCAGGAAACAAGAACAGCACCTAAAATCAGAATCACTGCAATACATTCAATCATACAGGGAGGGCTCATGGCTTCATCTGCTATGACTAAAGGAAAGAAAATTATCATGGTAAGAACCTAATTTTCCCTTCCTTGTCATCAAGCAGATGAAGCAATTACGTATGGGATGTAACAAAGCAATCCCTAAATAGGGTGGGAACAAGCCACACCATGCGCTAGCACCTGTGCTCCAAAACGCGCATCCCTCCTGGCAGCCACATCCAGCCTGTAACGTCGGGCGAAAGAGAGCTTAGAAGCCCATGTTGCAGCACTGCAAATCTCATGAAGAGATAGTGCTCCAGTTTCCGCACAGGAAGAGGAAATCGCTCTTGTGGAATGTGCCTTAAAGGCTTCAGGCGGAGCCCGGCCAGACAGCAGATATGCTGAAAAGATAGCTTCTTTGAGCCAACGGGTAATGCTGAAGACCCTCTGCGAGGAGCTGCAAACAGCACAAAAAGATGATCAGATGTCCTGAAAGAATTTGTAATTCGCAGATACTGCAACAGAGTCCTGTGCACATCCAAATGGTGCAACTGCCCAAATGAATCTGGAAACTCCTCCTCAAAGGAGGGAAGAAAAACAGGCTGGTTTAGGTGAAACGCTGAAACCACCTTAGGCATGAAGGAAGGCAAGGTCCGAACCATGACCCCTAACTCTGAGAATTGCAGAAAAGGGTCTCTACAGGACAGCGCCTGGAGCTCCGACACCCGTCTCGCTGAGGTAATGGCCACTAACAAGACGGCCTTCAGTGTCAAATCTTTCTCTGAAGCACGCCGAAACGGTTCAAAGGGAGCACCCTGAAGGGCCTTCAATACTAACCCCAGGTTCCAAGCTGGACAAGGTGCCCGCACGGGAGGACGGAGCAAGCACCCCTCTAAGAAACCGTGCCACATCTGGATGAGCAGCTAAGGACACGCCTCCAACGCAGGGAGGCCAATGCTGCCACTTGCACCCGCAGGGAATTATAGGCCAAGCCTTTGTGTACACCATCCTGCAAAAAGTCCAGAATCGGCGCGACTGGAGCCCGCAACGGAGAAAGCGCTCTTGACACACACCAGACTTCAAACTTGCGCCAAATCCTGGCATAAGCCACGGAAGTGGAGCGCTTATGGGCCTGCAGGAGAGTGGAAATTACCTTATTTGAGTAGCCTTTATCTCTCAATTGCGCCCTTTCAATCGCCATGCCATAAGACCAAAGCGGCAGGTGTCCTCCATGGCCATCGGACCCTGTGACAACAGGTGCAGAACCAGAGGTAGCGGAAAGGGAGCCTCCAACAGCATCTGTCGGAGGTCCGCATACCAAGGCCTCCTGGGCCAATCCGGGGCGATGAGCACCACTTCTCCTGGATGCAGCCGAATCCGCAGGAGCACTCGCCCTAACAAGGGCCACGGAGGGAAGACATACAGCAAGCCCAGGGGCCAGGGTTGAGCCAAGGCATCCAACCCGGCAGAGCAAGGTTCCCTCCGTCTGCTGAAGAAGCACGGGACTTTGGCATTGGAACTAGTCGCCATAAGATCCATCACTGGCTTGCCCCATTTGGTACATATCTGCAGGAATACATCGTCTGCTAGTTCCCACTCCGCTGGATCGATCTGATGCCTGCTTAGATAGTCGGCTTGTACGTTGCTCTGACCTGCAATGTGAGCTGCTGACAGGGACTGTAGATGCAGCTCGGCCCAGTGGCAAATTTGTTCGACCTGCGCGGCTAGAGCTCTGCACTGAGTGCCGCCTTGTCGATTTATGTAGGCCACTGCTGTCGTGCTGTCCGACATCACTCGGACAGCCAATCCTTCCAGGGTCACTTGAAAGGCCAGAAGAGAGAGAAACACCGCTTTCAACTCCAGGCGGTTGATAGACCACTCCGACTCGTCAGGCGTCCACAGTCTTTGGGCATGCTTCACCTGGCAATGTGCGCCCCAGCCCTTCAGGCTGGCATCTGTCACCACTAGGCACCAATCGGGGAGCGCCAGCGGCATTCCCCGCCGCAACATGCTGTCTGAGAGCCACCACTCCATACTGAGGCGGGCCGCAGGGAGTCAAGAAAGTCTGCACTGATAATCCTGAGATACTGGAGACCATCGTTGAAGTAGAGAATACTGTAGAGGTCTCAGGTGCGCTCTCGCCCATGGCACCACTTCCAAGGTGGCCTTCATCGATCCCAACGGCTGGACAATGTCCCAAGCTCGCGGGCGGGGCATCCTCAGGAGCAGACGGACCCGATTCTGAAGCTTGCACCGCCTTTGCTCGGGAAGAAACACATAGCCCGAGGCTGTGTCGAACCTGGCCCCCAAATATTCTAGAGATTGCGAAGGGGTCAGGTAACCTTTGGCCATATCGACGACCCAGCCCAGAGATTGAAGGACTGAAACCACTCTGGCTGTAGCTAGATGACTCTCTTTTTCTGAGTCTGCTCTGATGAGCCAGTCGTCTAGGTATGGGTGAACTCGGATACCCTCTCGCCTGAGAAAGGCAGCTACTACCACCATTACCTTGGAGAAGGTTCGGGGAGCTGTGGCGAGGCCAAAAGGCAAGGCCCGAAACTGGAAATGTTTTCCCAACACCGCAAACTGCAGAAACTTCTGGTGCGGGGGCCAAATTGGTATGTGCAAGTAAGCTTCTTTCAGGTCCAGAGACGTGAGAAACTCCCCTGGCTGTACCGCCGCAATGACGGAGCACAGGGTTTCCATGTGAAAATGCCGCACTCTTAAGGACTTGTTTAGCTCTTTTAAGTCCAGGATCGGGCGAAAAGACCCACCTTTTCGTGGCACCACAAAGTAAATGGAGTAGCGGCCTAGACCTTGTTCGGCAGGAGGCACCAGGGTCACAGCCCCTATCTGGCACAGACTGTGCAAAGTCTCCTCTACCGCCGCCCGTTTGGTGCAGCAGAACCGCATCGGGACTCCACAAACACGTCTCTCACCGGGGCATCGAATTCTATTCGGTATCCGTCTCTGATCAGGTCCAAGACCCACTGATCTGCCAAGATTTTGGCCCACTCCTCGAAAAAGAGGGAAAGTCTTCCTCCAATGACAGGAAACGAGGAGGGGGCCGGCGCACCATCATTGAGAGGGTCGCCCCTGAACTCCAGGCTTTGAACCGGCAGCTGTGGAACGTTTGTCCGAGCGAAAAGAGTTTCTCTGCTGAAAGCGGGCACGCGAAGTGAACCCAGCAGCACGCTCCAGGCGGTACCTTCTAGCTTCACGGAAGCGAGGTCTGTAAGAGGAGTGGACCGCCTGACCCTTAGAGGAAGGCTTCGGCCTATCTTCGGGCAAGTGCTGAGGTTTGGAATCCCCCAGGCCTTTAACAATGTTTTCCAGCTCTTCACCAAACAGGAGAAGACCTTGAAAGGGCAACTTCACCAACCTTTGCTTAGAGGCCATGTCTGCCGCCCAATGTCGTAGCCAAAGAGTGCAGCGAGCCGCCTCTGCTACAGCCATTTGTTTAGCCAAAGCTCTGACCATATCATAAATGGCGTCAGCCAAAAAGGACAAGGCCGACTCCATCCGCAGAGCCACTTATAAGGTCTCCGCTCCATCATCGGGCTGTTCCACTGCCTGCTGTAACCAAGCCAGGCAGGCTCTAGCAGCATAACAACTGCATGCAGACGCCTGAACAGTGAGACCTGCCAAATCAAAGGACCACTTCAGAGCTGAATCAAGCCTGCGGTCTTGAATATCCTTCAGGGCAACACCTCCTTCAACAGGGAGGGCAGTTCTCTTTGTCACAGCCGTGACCAGGGCATCCACTTTAGGCATTGCAAAGCGAGCCATATGCTCCTCATTCAGAGGGTATAATTGCCCCATAGCCCTGGCAACCTTCAAAGGTCCCTCGGGGTCAGCCCACTGAGCCGAAATAAGCTCTTGGATGGAGTCAGGCAAAGGAAAGACTCGAGCAGGCTTTCTGGTACTAGCCATCCTTGGATTAACAGAGGAGGCTGTGCCACTCCCAGGATCTTCAATCGAGAGGGCTTGTAAGGCATCTGAAATAAGCGCTGGCAGCTCCTCGCGGTGGAAAATCCTCACCTGCAGACGGATCATCAAGCTCCTGTGGCAATTCTGCACCCGATTCTGGCTTCTCAGCCCAAGAAGTTCTGCCAGACCCCTCAGAATCCTCACAGCCCGACCACGGGGTGGGGGGGGGGGGGGGGGGTGGAAGGGGGGGCGCCACACTCAGAAGGGGAATTAGCCCTTCTGCGTTTATCAAGAGGATAAGAAACAGGCAAAGTCAATTCCAAAAGGCCAGGATCCACCGGAGGGGGCAGGCAGAGGGTCCGAAGATCCCTGTAGAAGAGCTCTTTTAAGCATGTACGCCCTATGCAGCATTACAACAAAAATCAGGGGAGAAAGCCACTCCCTGACCGCCCGGATCCTGCCCAGGGCTATCAGCCTCACTCAGAGGACCCCCCCCCCCCCCCGGATTCAGGGCTCTCTGTCGCAACGGAGGCCGCACCATGTGGAAAATCCAAAATGGCATCCGCTGCCAGCTCAGAGCGCAAAAGATCGCCGCTTGCCATGCTCGGGCCGGCTCTACTGTCTGTACAGCACGAATTACAGAGCCCCACTGCTGATTTGCGCTTGCCACATTTAGAACAGCGCTTTACAGTCTCCGCAGCCATCGCCGAAAACGGAGGTAAAATTCAAAAATGGCGGTTCGCGCCAAAAACGTCCCGATCTCGGGCCCACCCCGGAGGAGTCAGAAAACACTCTTACTTCACTAGATCGAGTATCACAGCTCCGGTCCTGCAGAAGAATCTCAAGAAAAAAACCTCTTTTCCAAAATCGCTGCACTAAAGCACGACGCGACTAATTTTTTTTTTTTTTAACGCTGTGAGGAAAGCAGAGGCAAAAGAGGTAAATAAAAACACACCGGAGGCTCAGATAAGTGGGAAAGGCAGAGAAAGGCGAACCAATGTGCCTGCATCCACTGAGTGGGAAAGGACAGGGAAAAGCAAGCTAATATGTCCACATCCACGGGGGCATGGGTAAGGCAGGGAAAGGGCTGACCTATGTGCCTTCAAAGTGAAGCTGCTATAGCCTCTACCACCCCGGCTAACAACTGGCAAGCCAGGAGCCACCCCCAGGCAGATTTTTGATGGAGCTCGAAGAAGCTGCAGCCACCCTGCTTGGGGAGATAGAGAATACTGAAGAGGCAGTGGAGCTAGTTGGCCATGAGGCACTGTGAAAAATGGAGTGCTATCTCCCCCTGCTGGTTGATGAACACAACCCATACGTAATGGCTTCATCTGCTTGACGACAAGGAAACAGAGAATAGAGAGGTTAAGATGGCTGCACATGTCCACGTATAGTAAACCTCTGAAGTTCTCTATCTCCACCTGCTGGTAGAGGGACATAACCCACTCATCTCTGGATTGATCTGTGGGACGCTATGGAAAGCTCTGTTTTGAGATTGATAGAAGCTCCATACCGGGCAAAACGGCGCAGCATTACCCACTTGTGACAATAGGCCTGCATGTCCACCGACAACCTGAAACTCCCGTGAACAGATACTCCTAAACGAGGCACCCAAGCAAGCAAAGACATCCAAACTATAGGGTCTGGAGAAGGCAGCAAGGAAGACCATGACACTGCCCTACATGATTTCTCCATGGAAAACAAGAGACTTCGCCAAGAAGTTATGCCAGCCTGGGTAGAAAACTCCCAGAATCTGACTGGAAATAGGATAGCTGCTAGTATGGACACAGATGTGATAGCCTCCATGACCCAGAAAGCCAGTGTGGCCAGAACCAGAGCTAAATGGCTTAGCAGAAAATGGCTGCATGCACCCTTGAGCCTTACCGATGTCAATCTGCAGTGGGAGTTGAACCAGCAACCTCGATCTATGAGCTATGATGTCACCTGCAGCTGGTTGCTATAACAATAAAGCTAGTCCTCTACAATGAAGAAGCTCTATAATAAATCACTAGCCATCCAATACACTAAAAAGGCATAAAGGTGGCGTAAAGGTGCCATACAAGCTGTTTTGAGATACCACGACCTACAGCTAGTGATGCTGCCGACAGTTGTGACTGAAGCTAGTATGCAATAGTTGTTACCAGAGTCAGTGCGCCAAACCAGAGAACACAGCCGCTATGAAAAAATCAACACGCCAACCTAGCACTCTAGCATAGGGTTAGCCATCCCAGTCCTGCTTGTCCTGGGACCGGTAGCATGGAATGGTGCTAGTAAATGGGATTCTGTCAGGTACTTGAGACCTGGGCCGGACACTGCTGAAAACAGGACACTGGGCCAGATGGATCACTGGTCTGACCCAATAGGCTTCAATCAGGTTCTTATGAACTGCTTAGCAAGGCAAGCAACACGAGAGAGAGAAGCAAAATATCCCCCCCCCCCTCCCATTTGCAATAGAGATGAGTTCTACAGCTTCCAATATGAAGAAGACCAGCCAGTCTTAAATCTGTGACCTACCAGGAAAAAAACAAACCAAAAACTATGTGCGCCTCAAAGCACTGTAAGTACTATATCTGGAAAACACCAAGATGACCTCACTGAGGTCCTGGGAAGAGTGTACCAGCCACCAAAAACAAGAAATCCCCCCTCCCTGAAAGAGGGTATCAAGAGTCCCAGGAAGGAATGAATCCCCCATAACACTCCTACAGCAAAAGACAAGAAAGAAGGGTACGGGAGTCAAAGGAGACTCCAAAAAAGGAAAGTATCAGAACAGGCTGGCTGTAAACATTTTAAAAAAGCACCCTTACGTGGAACACCTTGCCAAGAATGGCTGCCACCGACAAACAAACAAACCGCGGACAAACGCCTCTGATCTTAAAATAGCAACTGGTATTTCACAGGAAGCAAGAAACTTCTGCAATGGTATTACATACAGTTCACAGACAAAGGTGTGGCCTACAGCCTCACATATCCTGTTGGGCGCTGTACGAATGCCTAAAGTACACACAGCAGAGGTATAATGCAGGACCAGAGAGCAGGTACCTGGCAAACAAAGAATGGAGGAGCGAGCATCTCGTGGCAAAATACAGACGAGATGCAGCCCGGTCTCAGATAGACAATGCTGAGTCAGGAAGCTGGGCCTCTGCTGCGCCAGCAATACCTATTCATTTATTGCATTTGTATCCCACATTTTCCCACCTTTTTGCAGGCTCAATGTGGCTTACAATACATGAATAGTGGAAATATTAGAAAATAAACATTTAGTGTTTCAGAAGGATCTTAGTCAACATGATAATAATAAAAACATAACAGTATTATTCCAAGCAGATATTGTTAGATAGTCCTGAATATATGTGGAGGAGTTGTGTGTATTCACATTGATTGATCTTTGTGATATGCCCCGTTAAAGAGATGGGTCTTCTGTAGTTTGCGGAAGCTCATTAGTTCATGGATCGTTTTTAAGTTGCGCGGCAGTGCGTTCCATAATTGTGTTCTGAAGTAGGTAAAGTTTGACGCGTGCAATAATTTGTATTTTAGACCTTTGCAATTAGGGAAGTGCAGATTAAGGAATGTGCGGGATGATCTTTTGGCATTCCTGAGTGGTAGATCTATCAAATCTGACACGTAGGCTGGCGCATCACCGTGAATGATTTTGTGAACTAGGGAGCATATTTTGAACGTGATGCGTTCTTTAAGTAGGAGTCAGTGTAGTTTTTCTCGTAGGGGTTTAGCACTTTTGTATTTTGTTTTTCCGAATATGAGTCTGGCTGCAAGCAACCACAGGGGCAACAGTAGCCCCCATGGCGACTCCTTTCACTTGTAAATAGAATTGGTCAATAAATCGAAAATAATTCTTTTCTATAACAAAGGTTGCCATCCACAAGTCGGTAACAAATCCGCCAGGGAGGCCTATCGTTTCCTGTGTGGTGTCCCTGTTTGAACCTTTGTTCCAATTCTTGGAACATTATTTACACTCACATATGGTGCATATGCAATCATATATCAAGGATTCTGGTGATATGCTAGAATTTTTGAACAAGATACAGATTCCTTGTGATCAGCAAATTATTATGTGGACATTGGATGTGGCATCGCTCTACACAAGTATTCCGCAAAAAGCATGTTTGCAGATCATTGAACGAGCATTAGAACAGCAAGATTTATCTCAATCTAAGATCCAGTTGCTGTTACAGATGGCAACCTTTGTTATAGAAAAGAATTATTTTTGATTTATTGACCAATTCTATTTACAAGTGAAAGGAGTCGCCATGGGGGCTACTGTTGCCCCTGTGGTTGCTTGTTTATATATGGCGATGTTTGAATCTTCATATGTATATACATCTATGTATAGTCTCTCTCATTTGGTCACCTGGAAAAGGTACATTGATGATATATTTATCATTTGGTCAGGCTCTGAAAATGAGTTACAAACTTTTGTGGAATACTTGAATGAGTGCGATCCCAACATTCGTTTTGTGGTACAATCTAAAGGTTGTAATGTACAGTTTTTGGATATAGACATACAGTTGATGAATGGTCAGTTTACCACAGGAGTGTTTAGGAAGGCTACGGATAAGAATGCCATTTTACATTTCAATAGTCACCATCCGAGGAAGTTGAAAGAAAGTATCCCCATAGGTCAGTTCTTAAGAATTAAACGGTTATGCTCTAGTCCGGTAGAATTTAATCAACAAGCGATATTTATGACTAAGAGATTTCAAATGCGTGGTTATCCACAATATGCAATAAAATCAGCCCATAAGCGGGCAAAATATGTACAAAGATGTTGGCTGAATAATGGGGTATCCTCTGTGAATACTAAAGCTTCCCAGGTTAACTGTATTCTCCCTTTCTATAAGCAGACACGAGCTATACAGGATATCATTCTTAAACACTGGTCTGTGTTATCTCTTCATCATAGTTTACAAACCAGACCAAGATTTGCTTGTAATCGTGATAAAAACATGGGTGAGATTTTATCCAAGAAAAAATTTAATCGAAGGGATAGCCAGCAGGAAGTAGGTGGGCATACCTGTTGTAATGCTTGCGTGTACTGTAAATATGCTTTATGTACGAATCGGATTTGGGTACAATCTTTAAATAGATATTTTGAGTTACGATCTCATACGGATTGTAACACACAAAATGTAGTTTATGCCATATGCTGTCCTTGTCGGCTATGGTATATAGGAGAAACTACAAGAAAAATCAAATTGCGCATTGCTCAACATCTGAGTAACATTCGGTTACAGAAAATAGAAACGCCATTGGTTAGCCATTGGTTACAACATAATCATTCAGTGGATGATTTACAGTTTATCATCAATTGCTTGCAGGGAGGTTATGGCAATGTAGAACGTGAACTCATTCGAAGGGAACAGCATTTTATTTTCAATTGGGGGACTGTGCACCCATATGGCCTTAATAAGGAGGTTGATTGGGCATTACTGATGTCAGTATAAGAGCAGTAGTTCACATAAAGTTAGATCATTCAATCTAATCGTGACGTCTCATGCTATCAGAAGGGATTTCCTGTTGTGAGCCCAGTGCTTAGATGTGGCTGGTAAGGGCTTTAAGAAAATGTTACTTTTATGGTTGTTTGAGGTTGATGATGTGTTTAGTGATGTTGTATATCTGTATGTAGGATCTCCTGAAGAAGTTGTAATGAAACACGGCCTGTGTTGAGATCTGTGGATATATGTATGAATGTGGATTGAAACTGAAAATCGCTGTGAAGGAAATTTGATATAAGGATCCGGTTTGACTGGAGTCATTTGCTTCAGTAAAAGATTGACCCACCCTGAAGATGTTTTGAACTTCCATTTTGGATTCTTTTTTCTGTTTATCAACGGACTACTGATTGATACTCATTAACGAACTTCATGATGGAACATTTAACATGTCATCGTTTGGAATGAAGATAAAATAAGTCAACTGATTTTTATAACGATGCATTTTTCTAATCGGTCATGAAAATTTGAAGAACTATATTGAGTATCAGGGGGATAGATTAGAACACAGTCAGTGTATAAGTAATTTCTTAAATGTTAGATATTAACCAGTGAATATGTTTGATTTGAATAAAGCAATGTGTTTGTAATAATATTTAGTATTGATTTTGATAAAAGGTGATTAGGTCATAATAAAAAGTGATACATCCTTTTATAATGGGACATTTCTCCCATATTCCGCCCTCGCGTGTATGTGAACATAGAAATGCTTTGAAACTGCTGATGTACTGTATGGTTACAGTACTTCAGCAGTTTCAAAGCATTCCTATGTTCACATACACGTGAGGGCGGAATATGGGAGAAATCATGTCCCATTATAAAAGGATGGAGACAGTGCAAATAGATGATCCCATTAAGGGGCACACAGTGTGTGTGTGTGTGTGGGGGGGGGGGGGTGTATTGCAAGTATGCAATGCAAGTGACAAGAGGTAATTCCACACTCTCAGGGACCACTTCCAAGGTGGCTGTCATCGATCCCAGCAGCTGGACAATGTCCCAAGCTCGCGGGCGGGGCATCCTCAGGAGCAGACGGACCTGATTCTGAAGCTTGCACCGCCTTAGCTCGGGTAGGAACACATAGCCCGAGACTGTGTCGAACCTGGCCCCCAAAAACTCTAGAGATTGTGAAGGGGACAGGTGACTTTTGGCAATATTGACGACCCAGCCTAGAGATTGCAGTACTGAGACCACTCTGGCTGTAGCTTGTAAGCTCTCTGTTGCAGAGTCTGCTCTGATGAGCCAGTCGTCTAGGTACGGGTGAACCCTGATACCTTCTCGCCTGAGAAAAGCAGCTACTACCACCATTACCTTCGAAAAGGTTCGGGGACCTGTGGCGAGGCCAAAAGGCAAGGCCCGGAACTGGAAATGTTTTCCCAACACCGCAAACCTCAGAAACTTCTGGTGCGGGGGCCAAATCGGTATGTGCAAGTAAGCTTCTTTCAGGTCTAGAGACGTGAGAAACTCTCCTGGCTGAACCGCACCAATGACGGAGCGCAGGGATTCCATGTGGAAATGCCGCACTCTCAGGGACTTGTTCACTTCTTTTAAGTCCAGAATAGGGCGAAAGGACCCACCTTTTCGCGGCACCACAAAGTAGATGGAGTATCGGCCGCAGCCTTGCTCGGCGGGAGGCACCGGGGTCACTGCCCCTAACTCAATCAGACCTTGTAAAGTCTCCTCCACCGCCGCCCGTTTGACGGCAGAACCGCATCGGGACTCCACAAACACGTCTCTTACTGGGGCGTTGAATTCTATTCTGTATCCATCTCTGATCAGGTCCAGAACCCACTGATCTGAGGAAATCTTGGCCTACTCCTCGACAAAGAGGGAAAGCCGTCCTCCGATGACAGGCATCGAGGAGAAGGCCGGCGCACCATCATTGAGAGGGTCGCCCCTGAACTCCTGGTCTTGAGCCACCGGCTGCGGAACGCTTGTCCGAGCGAAAGGAATTCCTCTGCTGACCACGGGCACGTGAAGTGAACCCAGCAGAACGCCCCGGGCGGTACCTTCTAGCTTCACGGAAGCGAGGTCTGTACGAGGAGTGGACCGCCTGGCCCTTAGAGGAAGGCCTCTGCCTATCTTCGGGCAAGCGCTGGGGTTTTGGATCACCCAGGCCTTTCACAATTTTCTCCAACTCCTCACCAAATAGGAGAAGTCCTTGAAAAGGCAACTTCACCAACCTTTGCTTAGAGGCCATGTCCGCTGCCCAGTGTCGTAGCCACAGACGACGGCGAGCCGCCACTGCCATTTGTTTAGCCGAAGCTCTGACAAGGTCATAAAGGGCATCAGCCAGAAAGGACAAGGCCACCTCCATCCGCGGAGCCACATCCAAGAAGGGCTCCGCTCCATCTCCGGGCTGAGCCACTGCCTGTTGCAGCCAAGCTAGGCAGGCTCTCACAGCATAACAGCTGCATGCAGACGCCCGAACAGTGAGACCTGCAATTTCAAAGGACCGTTTCAATGCTGTTTCCAGCCTACGGTCTTGAACATCCTTCAGGGCAACACCTCCTTCAACAGGGAGGGTAGTTCTCTCTGTCACCGCAGTGACTAGGGCATCCACTGTAGGCATTTGAAAACGAGCCATATGTCCCTCACGCAGAGGGTATAACTGCCCCATAGCCCTGGAAACTCTCAAAGGTCCCTCGGGGTCAGCCCACTGAGCCGAAACAAGCTCTAGGATGGAGTCATGCAAAGGGAAGGCCCGAGCAGCTTTCTTGGTACTAGCCATCCTGGGATTACCGGAGGAGGCCATGCCACTGTCAGGATCTTCAATCGAGAGGGCCTGCAGGGTATCTGAAATAAGCGCTGGCAGCTCATCACGGTGGAAAATCCTCACCGCGGAGGGATCATCCAGATCCTGTGGTAAATCCGCACCCGACTCTGGTTCCTCAGACCAAGAACGTCTGTCAGAGTTCTCCGAATCCTCACACCCCGACCACGGGGGGGAAAAAGGTGCACCACAATCTGAAGGGGAATTAACCCTTCTGCGCTTATCTTTAGGCCAAGCATCCGGGAAAAAAGCCTCACTGAGCAGTCCCAGGCCAGAATCCATCGGGGGGGCAATCAGAGGAGCCTCAGGCGACCCTTGAGAAAGGGCTCTTTTCATCATGTATGCTTTATGCAGCAAAAGCACAAAATCCGGGGAGAAAATCTCACCCTGGGCACCCAAATCCTGTCCGGTGCTAGCCACTCCTGAAATAACCTCATCTCGAGGTGCCACACCCGGCTCAGGTCTCTCCGTGTCCACGGAGACCGCGCCATGCGGTGTAAGCAAAATGGCGCCCGCTGCCAGCTCAGAGCGGGAAGAAACATCGCTCGCCATGCTCGGGCCGGCTCCTACGTCAGTACAGCACGATTTACAGAGCCCTGCTGCTGATTTGCGCTTGCCACAAGTGGAACAGCGCTTTACATTGTCCGCAGCCATCACCGAAAAACGGCGGTAAAATCCAAAATGGCAGTTTCGCGCCAAAATCGCCCCTATCGCGGGCCCACCCCGGAGGAGTTGGAAAACACTCTTACCTCAAAGGATCTAGTGTACAACTACGATCCTGCTGAAAATCAGGTCAAAAACCTCTGATCCAGCGTCTCTGCGTTTAAAAACGCGACGCGACTTTTTTTTTTTTTTTTTTTTTTTAAGCTGTGAGGAAAGCAGAGGTATTGAAGACTCCGGAGGCTCAGATGAGTGGGAAAGGCAGGGAAAGGGCGAACCTATATGCCTGCATCCACTGTTGGTGGGTAAGGACAGGGAAAGCAAGGCAATATGTCCACATCCACAGAGGTATGGGTAAGGCAGGGAAAGGGCTAACCTATGTGCCTTTAAAGTGAAGCTGCTATAGCCTCCAACACCCCGGTTAACAATTGGCAAGCCAGGAACCACCTCCCGGCAGATTTTTCTGGAGCTCGAACAAGCTGCAGCCACCCTGCTAAGGGAGATAGAGAATACTGAAGAGGCAGTGGAGCTAGCTGGCCAAGAGGGCACTGTGAAAGTTTGAGTGCTCTCTATCTCCCCTGCTGGTTGATGGACATAACCCATACGTAATTGCTTCATCTGCTTGATGACAAGGAAATGGGATTTGCTGCCCATGTGGTCTGTGGTATGTGGGTCATACTGTTAGGAGAATCAAGAATGGGATTACGCAGCATCTTAGTGACATCAGATTAGCTAAGCAGGAGACACCATTAGTTGCTCATTGGGTAAGGGCTGGCCACATAGTGGATGATGTAAAGTTTGTGGTATTAATTAAGGTACAGGGTAACTGCAGAGGAGGTAACATTACACAACAGTTCTTAAGGTGTGAGCAAAGAATTATTTTTAGGTGAAATATGGTAGAGCCAAGGGGTTTGAATAAGGAAGTAGAGTGGCTACATGTGTGAGAGGGTGGAGCTTGGGATGTGGTTAAGGAACATATAAGTCAGCTTGCACTGCGCATGTGTCAGCGTTTGTAAGGCGGATGCAAGGTGGAAGGTGAATGCCCACCGTCCTGCAGCCATGAGAGATGTTAAAGGTTAAATTGTGAGTAAAATGATAATGTAAAGTAACAGATATTGTGTGGAGATCAGGAGGAAGTTAGGAGCATTATCATATGCGTTCGTTTTATGTAGGACCCGACTCCTGATGACGCTGTCATAGCGAAACACACGTGGTGTAAAGTCTGGGGCATATTGTATGACTGGAAGAGTGCGGGGTACATCGTACGAATAGAAGAGGAGGTGACACGAGTGAAGGACTCAAAACAGATTGATTGGATTCCTGTTTGAAATTTCTGGAACCGAGGAGGAGTGGCCAGAAATGGACCTTGTGCAGTGCAATGCAATGGGAAAATTAGGTTCTTACCGTGATAATTTTCTTTCCTTTAGTCATAGCAGATGCAGCCATTACAGATGGGTTGTGTCCATCAACCAGCAGAGGGAGATAGAGAGCACACTTTTTTCAGTGCCTCACACCAGCTTGCTACACTGTCTCTCTTCAGTATTTGAAGCTTCCAAAGCAGTATGGCAAACCGCAATGGGAATAACATAAGCTTTCCTCACAGCAAACGATGGCCCTACAACAAAGGGCATTAACTCAGAATGGAGGGAATGAAACATCCTCCCGGAGGGCATAAACTCATCCTCCACTGAGACATAACTGGAGGGAATAAACTCATCCTCCAAAACATGAAACTGGAGAGAATTAAGTCATCCTCCTTTAATTGAACAAGAATCCTGAAGACTCTTTTCCGACTTGCTCCCAAGGACGGAATCTCCAGGAAACACGAACAGAACCTGAAATAGATTTAAAGCAGATAGCATCAGACAGGGAGGGATCATGGCTGCATCTGCTATGACTAAAGGAAAGAAAATTATCACGGTAAGAACCTAATTTTCCCTTCCTTGTCATCAAGCAGATGAAGCCATTACAGATGGGATGTATCAAAGCAATCCCTAGATAGGGTGGGAACAAGCCACACCACGCGCCAGCACTTGCGCACCAAAATGTGCGTCCCTCCTGGCAGCCACACCCAGCCTATAATGTCGGGCAAAAGAGAGCTTAGAAGCCCATGTTGCTGCACTACAAATCTCTTGAAGAGAGAGTGCTCCAGTTTCAGCCCAGGAAGAGGAAATTCCTCTAGTGGAATGTGCCTTAAAGGCATCAGGCGGAGGCCGGCCGAAAGCAAATAAGCTGAAAAGACAGATTCTTTAAGCCAGCGGGCAATAGTGGCTTTAGACGCTGGAGACCCTCTGCAAGGACCTGATAGCAAAACAAACAGATGATCAGAGGTCCTGAAAGAGTTAGTAACTCGCAGATACTGCAGCAGAGTCCTGCGCACGTCCAACAGGTGCAATTGCCCAAAAGATTCTGGAAACTCCTCCTCGACAAAGGAGGGCAAGAAAATAAGTTAGTTTAGGTGAAACGCTGAAACCACCTTAGGCAAGAAGGAAGGCATGATCCGAACCGTGACCCCTGACTCTGAAAACTGCAGAAAAGGGTCTCTACAGGACAGCGCCTGGAGCTCTCACACCCATCTCGCTGACGTAATGGCCACTAACAAGACGGCCTTCAGTGTCAAATCTTTCTCTGAAGCACGCCGAAACGGTTCAAAGGGAGCACCCTGAAGGGCCTTCAGCACTAGCCCCAGGTTCCAAGCTGGACAAGGCGCACGCACGGGAGGACGGAGCCGAAGCACCCCTCTAAGAAACCGTGCCACATCCGGATGAGCAGCTAAAGACACGCCTTCAACCTTGCCACGCAGGGAGGCCAACGCTGCCACTTGCACCCGCAGGGAATTATAGGCCAAGCCTTTTTGTACACCATCCTGCAAAAAGTCCAGAATCGGCGAGACAGGAGCCCGCAGGGGTGTGATCTCTTTGGAAGCACACCAGACTTCAAACTGGCGCCAAATCCTGGCATAAGCCACGGAAGTGGAACGCTTGCAGGCTTGCAGGAGACTGGTAATTACTTTATTGGAATAGCCTCTGCCTCTCAATTGCACCCTCTCAATCGCCAGGCCATAAGACCAAATCGGCCGGCGTCCTCCATGGTCACCGGACCCTGTGACAACAAGTTGGGAACCAGAGGTAACTGAAGGGGATCCTCTACGAGAATCTGTCGGAGGTCCGCATACCAAGGCCTCCTGGGCGACAAGAACCACTTCTCCTGGATGCAGCCGAATCCGCAGGAGCACTCGCCCTAACAAGGGCCACGGAGGGAACACATACAGAAGGCCCGGAGGCCAGGGTTGAGCAAAGGCATCCAACCCCGCCGCGCGAGGATCTCTCCGTCTGCTGAAGAAGCACAGGACTTTGGCATTGGAGCTTGTCACCATTAGATCCATCACGGGCTTGCCCCACTTGGCACATATCTGCAGGAACACTTCGTCTGCAAGTTCCCACTCCGCTGGATCGATCTGATGCCTGCTTAGATAATCGGCTTGCACGTTGCTCTGACCTGCAATGTGAGCTGCCGACAGAAACTGTAGATGCAGCTCGGCCCAGTGGCAAATTTGTTCGGCCTGTGCAGCTAGAGCTCTGCACTGAGTGCCGCCTTGTCAATTTATGTAGGCCACTGCTGTCGTGTTGTCCGACATCACTCGGACAGCCAATCCTTCCAGGGTCACTTGAAAGGCCAGAAGCGCCTGAAACACAGTTTTCAACTCTACTACTACTACTTGGCGGTTGATGGACCACTCCGACTCCTCGGGTGTCCATAGACCCTGGGCATGCTTCCCCTTGCAATGTGCGCCCCAGCCTTTCAGACTGGCATCTGTCACCACTAGGCACCAATCGGGGAGCGCCAGCGGCATTCCTCGTCGCAGCATGCTGTCTGAGAGCCACCACTCCATGTTGAGTCGGGCCGCAGGGAGCCAAGAGAGTCTGCATTGGTAATCCTGAGATACTGGAGACCATCTTTGGAGTAGAGCATATTGTAGAGGTCTCGGGTGCGCTCTCACCCCGGGCACCAGTTCCATGGTGGCCGTCATCGATCCAAGCAGCTGGACAATGTCCCAAGCTCACGGGCGGGGCATCCTCAGGAGCAGACGGACCTGATTCTGAAGCTTGCACCGCCTTTGCTCGGGTAGGTACACATACCCCGAGGCTGTGTCGAACCTGGCCCCCAAATATTCTAGAGATTGCGAGAGGGTCAGGTGACGTTTGGCCAAATTGACAACCCAGCCCAGAGATTGAAGTACTGAGACCACTCTGGCTGTTACATGCTGACTCTCTGCAGCAGAGTTTGCTCGAATGAGCCAGTCGTCCAGGTACGGGTGAACCCGAATACCCTCTCGCCTTAGAAAGGCAGCTACTACCACCATAACCTTCGAAAAGCTGCGGGGAGCTGTGGCGAGGCCAAAAGGCAAGGCCCGGAACTGGAAATGCTTTCCCATCACCGCAAACCTCAGAAACTTCTGGTGCGGGGACCAAATTGGAATGTGCAAGTAAGCTTCTTTCAGGTCCAGAGACGTGAGAAACTCTCCTGGCTGTACTGCCGCAATGACGGAGCGCAGGGTTTCTGTGTGAAAATGCCCCACTCTCAGGGACTTGTTTAATTCTTTTAAGTCCAGAATAGAGCGAAAAGACCCTCCTTACACAAAGCAGATGGAGTAGCGGCCGCAGCCGTGTTCGGCGGGAGGTACCGGGGACACGGCCCCTATCTGAATCAGACCTTGTAAAGTCTCCTCTACCGCCGCCCGTTTAGCGGCAGAACCGTATCGGGACTCCACAAACACGTCTCTTACAGGGGCGTCGAATTCTATTCTGTAACAGTCTCTGATCAGGTCCAAAACCCACTGATCTGAGGAAATGTTGGCCCACTCCTCGGCAAAGAGGGAAAGACGTCCTCCGATGACAGGACTCGAGGAGAGGGCCGGCGCACCATCATTGAGAGGGTCGCCCCTGAACTCCAGGCCTTGAGCCAGTGGAACGTTTGTCCAAGCGAAAGGAGTTCCCTCTGCTGAAAACAGGCACGAGAAGTGAACCCAGCAGAACGCCCCGGGCGGTACCTTCGAGCTTCACGGAAGCGAGGTCTGTAAGAGGAGTGGACCGCCGCACCCTTAGAGGAAGGCCGAGGCCTATCTTCGGGCAAGTGCTGGGGTTTAGCCTCACCCAGGTCCTTCACAATTTTCTCCAACTCCTCACCAAACAGGAGAAGGCCTTGAAAGGGCAACTTCACCAACCTTTGCTTAGAGGCCATGTCTGCCGCCCAATGCCGTAGCCAAAGAAGACGGCGAGCCGCCCCTGCTACTGCCATGTGTTTAGCCGAAGCTCTGACAATATCATAAACGGCGTCAGCAAGAAAGGACAAGGGCGACTCCATCCGCGGAGCCACATCTGAAAAGGGCTACGCTCCATCACCGGGCTGTTCCACTGCCTGTTGCAACCAAGCCAGGCAGGCTCTAGCAGCATAACAACTGCATGCAGACGCCCGAATAGCGAGACCTGCAACTTCAAATGATCGTTTAAGTGCTGATTCCAGTCTACGGTCTTGAATATCCTTCAGGGCAACACCTCCTTCAACAGGGAGGGTAGTTCTCTTTGTCACCGCTGTGACTAGGGCATCCACTTTAGGCATAGCAAAGCGAGCCATATGCTCCTCATTCAGAGGGTATAATTGCCCCATAGCCCTGGAAACTTTCAAAGGTCCCTCGGGGTCAGCCCATTGAGCCAAAATAAGCTCCTGGATGGAGTCATGCAAAGGAAAGGCTCAAGCAGGCTTTTTGGTACTAGCCATCCTAGGATTCACAGAGGAGGCTGTGCCACTGGCAGGGTCCTCAATAGAGAGAGCCTGCAGGGCATCAGAAATAAGCGCTGGCAGCTCATCACGGTGGAAAATCCTCACCGCAGAGGGATCGTCCAGATCCTGAGTCACTTCTGCACCAGACTCTGGCTCCTCAGACCAAGAAGGCCTGCCAGAGTCCTCCGAATCCTCGCAGCCTGACCACGGGGGGGGGGGGGGGGGGGGGGGAGGAGGTGCAGCACTCTCTGAAGGGGAATGAGCCCTTCTGCGCTTCATATTCTGCCAATTATCAGGGAATAACGCCTCAGAGTCCATACCCAGGCTAGAATCCACCGGGGGGGGGGGGCATTAGAAGAGGCCCGTACCGGGCTTTGTGGGAGAGCTCTTTTAAGCATGTATGCTTTATGCATTAATAAGACAAAATCAGGTGAGAAAAACTCACCCTGGGCACCCGGATCTCTGCCGGGGCTAGTAGCTCCCATATCAGCCTCACTCAGAGGCCGCCCCCCGGGCTCAGGACTCTCCGTCTCAGCGGAGGTCGCGCCATGTGGTAAATTCAAAATGACGCCCGCTGCCAGCTCAGAGCGCGAAGAATCGTCGCTTGCCACGCTCGGGCTGGCTCTAACGTCTGTACAGCACGATTTACAGAGCCCCGCTGCTGATCTGCGCTTACCACAGTTGGAACAGCGCTTTACTGTCTCCGCAGCCATTGCCGAAAACGCTGGTAAAATTCAAGATGGCGGTTCGCGCCAAAATCGCCCCAATCGCGGGCCCACCCCGGAGGAGTCAGAAAACACTCTTACCTCAGTGGACAGAGTATCACAGCTCCGGTCCCACAGAAAAAGGCAAGGAAAACCCTCTGTTCCCTTTTTTTTTTTTTTTTTTAAACGCTCCGAGGAAAGCAGAGATAAATAGAACTCCGGAGGCTCAGGTGAGTGGGAAAGGCAGGGAAAGGGCGAACCTATGTGCCTGCATCCACTGTTGGTGGGGAAGGACAGGGAAAGCTAAGCAATGTGTCCACATCCACGGAGGTATGGGTAAGGCAGGGAAAGGGCGAACCTATGTGCCTTTAAAGTGAAGCTGCTATAGCCTCCAACACCCCTGCTAACAACTGGCAAAAGCACAGGAGCAACCTCCAGGCAGATTTTAGATGGAGCTCGAAGAAGCTGCAGCCACTCTGCTAGGGGAGATAGAGAATACTGAAGAGAGGCAGTGGATCAAGCTGGTATGAGGCACTGAAAAAAGTGTGCTCTCTATCTCCCTCTGCTGGTTGATGGACACAACCCATCTGCAATGGCTGCATCTGCTTGATGACAAGGAAACAATGATAAACAACGGAGATAGAGAGAACTGAGCACAACCTTATGGTTGAGTGCAGTATTCAGAGTTATATGATTTTTATAATCAGTTTTTTGCTGGGGTTCACAGGCATTTCAAACAGGCAGTTTGAATATGTATTAGTGAGTCTGCTCTATTAGTGCTTTATGGTATGTAAAGAAAGGGGTATGAGTGCACATGTAGAAATAATATGTTATGCTAGTGTTTTGTATGCAGTAAATGATAAATAAAAAAATTTGCAATCCAGCATAACTGATTACATGATTTATACTGCTAGTATAGTTTCCATTTTTATGCAGATATTCTCTTACTCTTTCCACTAACCTGTATTCAACCCTCACTACAACCATTTCACGACTACCTAGTAGCAGTCAACAAATGGCTCCTACAACACAGGTTAATTCTTAATAAAGAAAAGAAAGTTGTGTGATGACTCACTGGGGGTTGCTCTACTCCAAATGTCTCTAAGTCTATTTAGCACCTCTATTATCCCAGTAGACTCCGTTAGGTATCTGGGAGTTATTTTAGACACCCGGCTTACATTCACGACACTGATTTCCCACTTATGCAAGTCAGGTTTCTTTGTTCTCCGACAACTCCAAATGGTCAGAAGTTATTTCAATCGTGATGGTCCAAGCCACCTCTTGGCTTGAGCAAAGACCATAAGCCACATGACCCAGACAGTAAGCCCCCCCCCCGAACCGAAGAGACTTGTATCCATGGTGACTAAAACCCACTGAGAGGGATCTAGACAAATCCCTTTCAACAGATGAGCCACACTGTACCACCAGTCCAGACTGTGCATCACCTTTGGTGTGAGACGAAGAGGACGGTGGGAGCTACCGCATCGAGAGGGCCCACTGCAGAGGACAAATGTTGACCCTCGTCCAAGGGCCATCTAGAGTCACCGCCATAGAGACCAGAAGCTGCAAGTATTCCCAAACTGGGCATCTGAAGTTTGCACAACTGCCATTTTTGCTCCTCCGGAAGCAACACCATCCCCTAGAATGTGTTGAACTGGATCCTAAAGTACTACAGCACCTGAGAGGGCACCAAGTGATTCAAGTCGATTCATGACCCAGCCCAAGGACCCCAGAAGAGGAAACACCTGAGCTGTGGCTTGAATAGACTCAGTCTCAGAGTCTGCCCAAATCAGCCAGTGGTCCAGGTATAGGTGATCCTGTGGCATCTCTGGTGTGCAGCCACCACCACCACCAGAATAACCCTGGAAAATGTGTGTGGTGCCGTAGCCAGGCCAAAAGGCAAAGCTTGGAAATGAAAATGCTGATCCTGCACACAGAAGCCCAAATACCTCCTGTGGAAAACCACAATGAGAATATGAAGATAATTTCCCTTGATTTTAGGGAAGCCTAAGAATTCCCAAAAGTCCAGTGAAATTAAGAACCTCCCGGTCAAATTGATGCAATGAGAATGTAGAGTATCCATGCAAAAGAACTAAACCCACAGGCAAACATTCTCCCCTTTGAGGTCCAGAATGGGCCAAAAGGAGCCCCCTTTCTTTGGTCAAAAAACTATTTCTTACCTGATAAATTTTCTTTCCTTTAGTCGCAGCAGATGAATCCAGAGACTTATGGGTTGTGACCATCTACCAGCAGGTGGACATAGAGAACGCTGCGCTCTCTTATAGGATGTAATACGCCTTAGTCAATCAGTATTTTTCATAACAAAGCAGAATTATAACATTTCTCCTCTCTCACAGGGAAAAGTGATAAAACAAGAACTGCAAACATGTAAACTGATTACAACAGTCCACCTCAAATATAAAAATGCAGCAACAAGAACTAACAGATAAGAACCACCAGAAAACCAGGGTCGGCCTCCGGATTACCTGCTGCAATAAAAGGAAAGAAAATCATCAGGTAAGAAATAACTTTTGTTCCTTGGCGTCAGCAGCAGATGAATCCAGAGACTTATAGGATGTATCAAAGCAGTCCTAAAGCAGGGTGGGAACTGAAGCTCCCACAGATAGCACAGATACTTCAAAAGCATCCGACCAAGCAGAGACATCCAAATGGTAGTATCTAGAGAAGGTATGCAAGCAAGATTATGTCACGTATTTCCTCCAGGGAGAACAGACGGCCTTCCACTCAGGAAATCGCAACAGATCAGGTAGAAGGTGCTCAGAATCCACCTGGAAGTAGTTTATCCACTAGTAAATACAAAGACACCATAGCCTCATTGACCCAAAAAGACAGCATGGCTTTGGAAGCCACATTACCTTTGAGGTTCCGAGCAAAGCACAAAAAAATGATCTGTCCAGTGGAACTTGTTGGTCACTTCCAAATAGTGTAGGAGTACATGGCGAACATCAAACAGAACGGGAAGAACCAAAGGTTGATTGAGATAAGGAACCTTAGGAAGAAAAGATGGGACTGTGTGCAAGCCACACCTTCAAGAGAAATCTGGAGGATCTCTACAGGATGAAGTCTGGAGTTCTGAAACCATACTTGGACTGATACCAGGATCTCTGATTAAAATTAAGCTGCCCGGCACCTGGTATCTTTAAAACAAGGGTGAGCCTGACCCAACCGGAAAGAACGTTTAGACATATCCTCAGGAAGCAGCAGACTCAGCCATCCAGATCTTTCACCAACTTCACCAAGTCCTCACCAAAACAACATCTTGCCCTTAAAAGGGAGCTTAACCAGCAGCCATTTGAAGCTGCATCTGCCACCCAGTGGCACAACCACAGCAAACGACAGGCTATGGCTGCCAAACACATCTGATTGGTTGACACCTGAATCAAGCCATACAGGAATCTGCCAAATATGCCAGCTCCGTTTCCACATCTGGCAATTCAGGAGAAGGTTGACGGTCAGACTTCTGTAAGAAATCTGAAACCTGGTGCACCCAGATAAGGCACGCTCTAGCGGCATAGGAGCTGTAGATAACCACATGCAGAGAAAGAACTTCTGAATTGTCAGAGAAAGGCTGTGCTGAATCCACCAGCTGAGGCTGAGATTGGCTTGGAGGGTCCAAAAGAGATGGAGACCAACAGCTGAGAAGGAACCCTTAAATGCTCTGATATGGATCTGGCCCGTGGAAGCGTGTCCAAGATAGAGGCCAAAAACACTATAACGCCTCTATCGCTCCATGGTGCGTCCACACCTTGAGTACTGGGTTCAGTTCTGGTCACTATATCTAAAAAAAAAAAAAAAAAAAAAAAAGATATAGTAGAATTAGAAAAGGTTCAAAGAAGAGCAACTAAAATGATAAAGGGGATGGAACTCCTCTCGTATAAGGCTAAAGAGGTTAGGGCTCTTCAGCTTGGAAAAGAGATGGATGAGGAGAAAAGAGATGGATGAGGGGAAAAGAGATGGATGAGGTCAACAAAACCCTGAGTGGTATAGAACAAGTAGAAGTAAATCAAATTTTTTACTTGTTCCAAAAGTAGAAAGACTAAGGGACACTCAAAGAAGTTACATGAAAATACTTTTAAAACAAATAGGAGGAAATATTTTTTCACTCAACAATAGTTAAGCTCTGGAACTCTTTGCCAGAGAAGGTGGTAACAGCAGTTAGCATATCAGGGTTTAAAGAAAGGTTTGGACAAATTCCTGGAGGAAAAGTCCATAGTCTGCTATTGAGGCAGAAGTGGGAAGCAACTGCTTGTCCTGGGATTTGTAGTATGGAGTGTTGCCACATTTTGGGTTTCTGCCAGGTACTTGTGACCTGGCTTGACCAGTGTTTGGAAACCAGGATACTGGGCTAGATGGACCATTGGTCTGACCCAGTATGGCTAATCTTATGCTCTTCCGCTAGTCTCCGAGTCATGGATAGTCAGTTCCCCTAGGAGGAGGCAGAATGGCCCAGCCCAGACAGCACAACACCCCACACAGCAGAGGATGATAACCTTTAGTGAAAGGCTAAGCTGCATGCCTTAGCTAACGACTGAGGAAGAACTTGGACATAAGAAGTGGGTTCCCCTAGATGGATGTGGCCATATGGAGCAGCCACAAACCAACACGGATAGAGTTGGATAGCACAGGAACCATGAACAGCTATGCTCGGTTGACGATGAAGAAGGGGAGCGATATAACCAAGCAGGAGCAAAGTCCTGCCAGCACTGAAAGACACAGAAGTGGCTACATGGCTACTTACTGGACTAACTGCTGAGCTAGACACCTCACACCACGATGCAGGCTTGCTACAGGCTTTGATAGGCAGCCCCGTTACCCACACTGAAGCACAGCACCCCACTCAATGAGGAAAGTGTAACACCACTCAACTCTTTGCAGGCAAAGCAACTACATCAGACCTCACGAAGGGGCAGAGTGTAGCCATCAGCAACAGTGCTGCACTGCAGCTGTATGGAAGGAGAAAGATGCTAGCAACCAGTGATAAAGTGATGGTCAAAGGGAGACGAAGCTGCTCTAAGGCAGAGCCATGTCCCAGAGACCTAGAGAAAGCTGAACAGATAGAGCAGACCTTTACTAGACCATACCAGCAATTACGGAGCTGGGAGCCATAAGCAAAAAAAAGTGGAGCTGGACTTCAGAAGACAAGACAGAGCTAGACCCTACCCATTCAGACGGAGCCAAGCCCCTCACAAAAATAGGGAGCAGGGTTCTACAGGCAAGGATGGAGCCAGGCTCCACATGATAAGATGAAGCTAGACCACGCATGCCAAAAAGAAGCTGGGCTCTATATTCAAAACAGCCATGGCCTAATAAAGTAACACACTTTTCCCACAAGCACAGAGAGCCAGTCTGCACACGAACCGATGGAACTAGACTATACTAGCAGTTATGGAGCTGGGAGCCACAAGGAATAAAGACAGAGTTGGACTTCAAATGCCAAGACAAAGTTGGACGCTACCCATTCAGATGGAGCCGAGCCCCTCATAGAAATAGGCTCCACATGACAAGATGAAGCTAGACCATGCACGCCAAAAAGGAGCTGGGCTGTATATTCAAGAGAGCCATGGCCTAATACAGTAATGCACTTTTCTTGCCAAAAGGAAAGCAGTGCTTCACATGCAAAAAAACAGAAGCACCCAATCAGAAAGATGGAAGCTCCCCTGATCCTATATAGTGGCAAGGACAGAAAACGTGGAACATCTGCAAAAGAGAACCAGCAATACTGCAGTGGTGTAGACAGAGGGGATCCCCATCTCACATAAGGCGATGAGCCACAGTGAACAGAAGTTGCCAAGACAATCTGTGAAAGGGAGAATGAACATACTCACAATGGGAGCTCACCAACCCATGATGGTGCCGAGTCAGCACCAGAAGCGAGAGCTGTCACCCACTCAAAATTAGGCCAAAGAGCCCGTGCTCCCCAAGTAGTTGACCCAGCCCACCCAAGGGGATAATGCATCAAGTCAGAGTCCCACTGCCACGCACACCGGGAAGCAACTGGGAAGGCCCGAAAGCCTAACCGTGCTGAAGACCAAAACAGCAACCAGTTGAAGATGGCAACCCTCCGTGCGTTACCAACTGCCTTGGCCAAGCAGCAAATACCAAGAAGAAATGTGCCACCCCTACCTTACAGAGCTGTGTTCCGCACAAGCCCGCACTGCAGGCCAAAGCCCTGAAGAACAGACTGAAGCTACACGGGAAACTCGCACGGCAGAAAAACTGGTGCACCTCTGACTGGAACCAGCATAACACAGGAACGCCACCCTAAATCGAGATTAAAAAATGACGAGCAGAAAGCACCAAAAATCCCTTCTGCCTCTGGAGTACTTAAAAAAAAAAAAAAAAAAAGGGCATGTACATTTCTTAAGTGAACCGAAAAAATGCAGACAGAATGTTGTCCTCCTCAAACACCGAACAGGGACTGTAAGGAGGCTAGACACAGTACTTACTGGGTGAAAAAATAATAATATATGAAGCACTCCAAAAAGTCAGGTTTAACCCAGAAGCAGAGATGAAAATAGAACACAGCTTCTAATAAACACCTCAGAAACCGCTAACAGAGGGAGAGGGAAGGAAGTGGGGGAGGGAACCGATGTCACCCAACTCTAGCAATCTGCAAGATAAAGTTAAGGAGCTCAAATCCTCAAAGATAGGGTTACCATATGGCTCCAGAAAAAGGAGGACACATTGATCCAGTACGGGTTTTGCTTCCATTGAAAACAGTGGAAGTAAAACCCAGACTGGCTCAATCTGTCCTCCTTTTTCTGGAGCCATATGGTAACCCTACTGAAAGAGGAAACGCCCAGCTTAACTGCCCCCCCCCCCCCCAGCAGGAACCAGGGCAGGAGCTGGCTGAATGGCACCCAAGAATAGCTGCACAGTCCATCAACCATCCGCTTGGAGAGAGAAAATACTGAACATTTCAGGCTGCATGATACCCTTAGGAGGAGAATCACAAGAACTACTTTTTTTTCTCTGTCTCCATCCACCTGGATTGGTCTGGTATGAAGACAAAGGAGCAGAAGTGATTGACTTGTGACATGCATCTTTGAAAGAGGGGTAGAATCCTCACTCCATGTACTATCTGCAGAAGTGCACTTTAAGTTAAAAAAAAAAATAGCACAAAATACCTGGAAGCTATTTTTCACAAAAGCTCTTTTTTTTTTTTTTAAGTCACTTCACAAAAGTACACTTCATAGTACTAAACATTTGTGCAAAGCTGATTTTGCACAAAAAAAAATTACAGAATTGCCATTAAATGAATTGCTCTAGATCAAAATTATGCATAATAGCAAATTGCAGATGGCTTTGAAGTCATTTTTGAAAGAAAATAAAATATATCTCTAGAGGCCCTTCTTGTGTTGGCAGCTGCTTTTACAGGGCCTTTATGGGCCAACCTAGAAGCTCCAAGCATGTCTCAGTGGAGGTCTCTGCACCCTGGTGGACCAACAGCCTCCAATAATCCCCCCTCCTCCCCTTTCCAAGCCTGGGGTTAAGGTATAAGATGTCCTGTCCTGTCCTGTCCTCTCCCCTCCCCCTGAAGCCTCTCAATTCTCATCAAATAACTGACAATCCTGCCCTGTGACCCCAAATTACCCAGATGCTCCACAGGGTCAGCCCTCAGAGTTACTGACATAAGGAGAGGGTATCTCTTGTTTATGTTTTGACCCCATGTGAGGGCTGATGAGGACGGCAGAAGCCATTGGCCCACTAGGGCAGTGGAGCATCCCCTCACTCATCAAGAGAGGGGAAAGCACAAGGGAGACACCAATTGGGGCCAAGGAGCCCTTTAAATAGCAGCTGCTGAGCAAAGGGTTTCTTTTTACATATATGTTTATTTGGAGAACTTGCTATACTGCCTTTTCTAGCAAACAGATCAAAGTAGTTCACAATAAAATATAAATATATTATAAAAGTTCATGAAATGAAACTCCACAAAAAAAAAAAAAAAAAAAACACAGGACAGCCAGACTCATTGCAGGTGCATCCAAGATACTGGCTCAAGGCAGTCAGACATTGCATGTTGTTGTTACTGGAAATGTGCGAAGCTCCAGCTCTGAAAATGTGAAACATTTTTGTGGAGCCGTGAACTCATTTGAATTCCACTTTAGCTAAAAAGGATAACACACAAACATTGGAGAGGTAATGTGTAGCCTTTAATGAAAAAAATAATTATTTCCCAGGAGTAAGTGATGTACCAAAGCCCTACTTGGTGTGTACATGGCACTTTAAAGCTCTGCACACAAATGACAATACCATACTACTATATATTCCTAAGGTCTTCCTTACTTCAAGATTAACTTTTATATATTGCAATAAAGGCCCATCTCAGTTAACAGTCCGGGGCTGGCTGAAGGAAAGGAATAATGGCACCCTAAGCCAACTTGCTTTGGTGGCGTGGCGTGCCCCCCCCCCCCCACCATTTCAATGCGTCTGGCATCCTGTCCCCCCATAGGGTCAGCATCTCTCTCCCCCCTCCACCTCCCCACAGGTCCAGCACTGCTCCCTCACCTCTTATTCCCCCCACAGGCTGAAAAGGGAATGGGACTTGATATACCGCCTCTCTGTGGTTTTTACAACTACATATACTTATTTGTACCTGGGGCAGTGGAGGGTTAAGTGACTTGCCCAGAGTCACAAGGAGCTGCAGTGGGAATTGAACTCAGTTCCTCAGGATCAAAGTCCGCTGCACTAACCACTAGGCTGCTACTCCACTCTTCTGTCACCCAGCACAGCAGCATGACAGACTGCCTTCTGATGCAATTTCCTCTGCTGCAGCCTGCCCTGAGGAAACTGCATCAGAGGAGGCAGGCTGCAGCAGAGGAAAGACCCAGGGGGTAAGGGAGTAGTGCTAGACCCAAGGGGAGGAGGGGGGGGGGGAGAGAAGAGAAAAGGCTCAGGGCCCTGTTTACTAAGGCATGCTAGTGTTTTTAGCATGCAATAATGCTAGAGACACCCATACCCACATATTCCTATGGGTGTCTCTAGTTTTAGCGCACCTACAGGGCCCTTAATCTGTAGACCAGGTGAGGTCAGAGGCTGGGTATTTTGGCACCCTTGATCACCGATGCTCTGAGCCACAGCCTCATCTGGTCCAGTGGTTAAGCTGGCCCTATAACAGTCGCTGCATATCAAAGTGATAAAACCCATGCTTCTGATCACATGTCTTCCCAACCAAATCGCTTGCATATTTATTCAGGACAAACCAAACAGGAATAATTTACTAGATTTCTAATGGAATAGCAGGATTATGCACCTTAACACAATATTATTTGTAATTCTGTTACCCGGAAATGGCATCCGCCATTACGGCAAATGTAAGCCACATTGAGCCTGCAAATTGGTGGGAAAATGTGGGATACAAATGCTACAAATAAATAAATTACATCTTCCTGACCCAGACCTTTAAATGTAGTTGCTATGTTTAAGCCTAGTGTAAGAAAAACAGAGGCAGGTGGCATCAATGCTATAGCTAACCAATTTATTATAGCATGTGCTTTTCAGCACCAGGGTCCAGATCATAAGATGCATGCAAAAATTCATGCATTTCAATTTAAATCACATTAAAATTAAGATTCTCAGGTATTTTTTCAACATGTGAATACAATGGGAATTTTCTAATGCTCCATTTCTTTAACTAAAAATGAAAACAGTTGTTTCTAAGCACTTTTTGTTTATTGCCCATATTCTCAGAAAACCTCTCACTTTGCTGGAGCCAAGGGACACTGACATGCAAACTGTGTCATATCCCAATGTTGAAAAACCACCAGAGCCATTTTCAATCCACATTCATGCTACAAGCTGATCACAGATCATCATACATTCCTTGTGAATACCATATATACACGTTTCTGCATTTTTATTTCGTTCTATCAGTTTTCTAGTCTTACTTCAGATATATTAAATCCACTTTAAAATTATTTTCTAAGCTTTTTTGGTTTCAAGGTACAAAAAGAAAATATGACATCACAACAATGGCTGGACCATGCAGGTCTTTTTCTGCCGTCATCTACTATGTTACATATGCATACATGCTGTATCTATTCAAATGAAGGAACACACTAAGCAACTTATAGAACTCTGTAAATCTAAGTGGAGTGGCCTAGTGCTTAGAGCACAGGTCTTGCAATCCAGAGGTGGCCAGTTCAAATCCCACTGAAGTCAGTCTCCCAGAACGGTTCGTGGATTCATGGTGGTGAAGACACCCCACAGACCCGTGCCCCGCCCTCGCTACAAACGTCATGACGTCGAGGGCAGGAAAAAAAATCACCTAAACAAACGGTTGACCCCCCCCCCGCAACAACCCCCTCCTGAGACACCCACCTTTGCGTTGCTTTGCCGGCGGGGGACCCGAAACCCCGCCAGCACAAGCCCTGTCTGCTCACTACGGCGTCATCTTCGGCGTTCCTAGCCTGTGGAGGCAGGGCTTCTGTGCGTCTGACGTCCTGCACGTGCATGACGTCAGACGCACAGAACTCCGCCCTGCACAGCTACCAACGCCGACGATGACGCCATACTCAGCACACAGGACTTGTGGTGGCGGGGTTCCGGGTCCCCCGCCGCCAAACCAACGCGAAGGTGGGTGCGATGGGCACGGTGGGTCGGATGGCTGCGGCCGGATGCATCGCCGTGGGTGGGATGGTGCCGGGAGGGGGGCATCGCACCTCACAGGCAACTGCTCAATGAGGAAAACCTTGCTAGCGCCCGTTTCATTTGGGTCAGAAACGGGCCTTTTTTACTAGTAAATAAATAAAAATAAGTGCTTTGAAAATAGGCCTCCAAGTCTGCTGAAAGGTTGGTCAGATAAACCGACCTACACGGCATCTATGACTGCATAATTATTACTACTACATTTATGAGACGCCCAGAGGCCGTTGACATAAGAAGTATATTGCAATAAAAATACAAAAAAGTTTCCAAATCAAATTAACGCTCTCTCTCAACTTGTATAATAAATGTAAATCGCTTTGACTGTAGCACAGGAAAGTATATCACAGAAAAAAACGGTAAATGAAATCCCATTACCCTTACCCTGTTTTTGGTGGACTACCAGTGACACACGTTACTGTCTGCTGCTCTCTAGGAATATCGCGCATACCACACAAGAGATTTTCCCTCACCTTCAGCGGGTTATTCTGCATGTTACATACTCACTACAAAACCGAAATGTTAACAGCGAAGTCTGTGCCCCATTGTCCTCCACCTGGTAAATTATAATTAAGCCTCAAAACTCACCCATTCCAATTTTTAAACAGTTTTTGAATACTACAAGTAGACACCCCGGAATGAATTGGCGGGGTGGGGGGGGGGGGGGGGGATGAGAAAAAAGCGTAAAAATAGAGCTAATCCTTCCACCTCAAAATAAAAATGATCCAGAATAATATAGCCTCTTGGCAACAATTGCCAAGAAGCGGAGTAAAGGGCAGGGCCGCATCGCTCACCGGAAAGTTTAAAGAAACCCGGTAAACTATCAGGAGAGATCATGTGACTGCCCAAGTTCTGCGGTCAATCTCCGGGCAGAGGAGAAGTGGGTGTGCGCGCTCCCTCCCATCTCCAACCAGAGAGAAGGCAACCGTTACCAAGGTAACCACAGCCCCGATTCGCCGGACTTCCAGGAAAACTTCAACTCCCAACCGTCAATGCACGAGCCGCTTCCCGGAGCCACGCAAAAACAGGGCTCCCTCTATCACATAGCACACAACTTCCACTCTTTATAAAGCCTCCTACCTTACACCTTATTCCCCTCGACAAACACACAATATCACAAAGAACCATTAAAAAAAAAAAACGTTCTCATCGTTTACATTGTTTCCAAAGAATTCCACCGCTCCACTCCCCCACACTAATAGGAGTTATTGAACGACAAGCAGGTAAAGCAAACGGAAAGGAAACAAAAGACCCCCTATCTTTAACTTACCAGCAACCTAAATGTATTTTCGTTGTTTGTTTTCTTTTTGCTTTTCAGGAGTCGCTCATCCCACCCATTCTTTCTTGAACGAATGTCTTACATCACATCCCGTAACAACCGCAAAGCAAGACACACAGCTGAAAGCTATCTTACCTACACAGTGGATGAGCCTGTGCCGCCAGGAGTCTAGTTCCCGCCGGAATCCTTTCCTCTCGGCTGTGCATCTAGGGCTCCGGCATTGGGCAGCCATTCTGTCTGTTCCCTTTTCGATCTGCGTCTGACGTCACTGGCCTTCATTTACATAGAGCAGCAGAAGCACGCTGGTGATTGATACGTGTCAGCAACGTGACGTCATGGGGCGGGCTACCGTAGGTCTGTAAGTACTGGGGGGGAGGGTACAACTTGGTGGGTTAGAGAATGGAGGTAGGTAGAAATAATTGTTGCCAAGTAACGTTGAGGGTGGTGCAGTGCTATTTCTTTCTTTCTTTTCTTCTGTGGGCTAATGTATAGTTTCTTCCCAACAGATTATTCTGTTTCACCTTCCTCTTGTTTTCTTTCACTAGGGTCGCTTCTTTTCGGCTTTACGAATGTTATGTGCTTTTTAGCTTTATGTATGGCTTGTTTTTGGCTTTATTTGTTTCCCATTCATATGCTCAATATCCTTTAACCCTCTTGGCTTTCGTTGATGTTTTCAGTAGTCAAGGATAGGTTGGTGCTTGTTTTTCCTCTCTGTTCAGCGCTTAACGTTTTCGGTTATGGAAGAAGAAGGTCACGGCGGAAGGAAGGTTTTACTGTACGAGAAGTACCCTTGGAACTGGAAAAAACACGGAGTACAAAAATAAGTGTTCTTTTTCGAGGACTAATTTGAACTACTTTTTGAAGTTTAATAATGGGTGTGGGAACACTAGCTGTAACAAATGGAAGGATGTGTCTGGTCGTAACATACATGCCAAATACTACTACTACTTAACATTTCTAGAGCGCTACTAGGGTTATGCAGCGCTGTACAGTATAACAAAGAAGGACAGTCCCTGCTCAAAGGAGTTTACAATCTAAAGGACGAAATGGGGCAGTCTAGATTTCCTGAAGAGAAGTATAGTGGTTAGGTGCCGAAGGCGACATTAAAGAGGTGGGCTTTGAGTAAGGATTTGAAGATGGGCAAGGAGGGGGCCTGGCGTATGGGCTCAGGGAGTTTATTCCAAGCATGGGGTGAACTAAATAAACTAAAATAGTATGATTTTCAAAATAAGTGACTACATTCAGAAGGTGTAGGATAGCTTGAAGCTTATTAGAAATAGAAGGCAGTAAAAAAAATATGATTTGGAAAAATCTGAGGAAAAAGATGGGCACGTTAAGACATCTATAGAGAGAAGATCGTGCAGGTGGAGCCTTAAGCCATGTATACTATGCATGATTGAAGCACTTGGGAAATTGACAGTTGTGTAAAACTAATGGTTACAGAAGGTAGGTGGGGTATGTAACCAGAAACATGAGTCAACCCTCTGTACATGAGCACTTGTCAAACATTTTGTGGCCGAGACCCCTGGAGGTGTATGGGCTAATGATGCCTCTGTGGAGGTCATAAGCCACAGTTGGGAAAGCGGTGCTTTAGATTTTTGTACCATATAGCCTGTTTTCCATCACGCTGACATAAGCTAGGCAACAGCCATCAATTCCAGGGCTGGTGCAAAGGTTTTTTGTGCTGTTCTGCAACTTGTAAATCAGACCCTTATTGCACATCCTGCTTATCCTTGTGCTTATCTGTGTATGTGATGTAGATGCACTGGAAATAAGATGCCAACACCAGGATGGACTCCTACTACAGGAGGAGGAAAGAAAAAAAAGCATAGGAGCTGAGCAAAGAGGTGGCAGAAGTGTAGCATAGTTAGTGTTAGTGTAGCTATAGAAATGCTAAATAGTAGTAGTATCGCCACTCCCTGGCAGCTGTTAATGGTGAGGCACAGGATTTACCACCTTTTTCAGAGCAAGGCTACCAGGCTGTGTTCCCAGCAGTGGTGGCAGAGCCTGAGAGACCGCAGATGGTCTGCCTTTTGATGCCCTTTCAAGGCCTCTTAAAGCATAATGTCCTTAAAGGTTTAATATTCAAGAAGTATAACCTCTGCACACCTCTGATGCCTTTCTTCTCTGAACTTTTCTTTATTGAATAAATGCAGCTGATTTACTCACAGTTTGTAGATTATCAGAACTTACTGCCCAAAGGCAAAAGACTTAGTAATTCTGAAAGCTGAATTGGACGGTGGACGTGGAAATTTGAAGAAAGGAAGCTTTATGGCAGAGGTAGGAGAGCTGTCAGGCAGATGAAAGCAGTTCAGAAATGGTATGCTGATTATACAATATTGTGAGCGAGCAGTGGTAAAAAGACAAGTTCACTGCAGGGGAATAGGAACATGTGCGTCTGAGACAAGATGCAGCATATCTGAGCTGCTGGGGACAGAGAGGCCAAGAAGAATGCTCATAATCCCAGGAGGGGAGAGATAGAAGGATCAGTAGGAACAACTTGAGACCAGGTAGCAGAGGTGGTCATAGAGGGCAGTCATTGATTAGAAAGACAGGGCATAATCTTGCTGACCAATTTATTTATTTATTTATAGCATTTATATCCCACAATATTGGCCACCCTCCAATCTTCTGGTACCATGCTTGATTGTAAGGATAAATTACATATTACATTTTTTAAAAATTTAAACAGGAAGCTTTATTGAACGAATTCACAAACATACAGCTTCAAGAGATTACATTCAGTTTCTCTGACTCATCAGCTCTGAGTACCATTTCTGGCACCGGTATCTCTCCCAAATCTTCCTTGGTGAAGACCGAAGCAAAGAATTCATTTAATCTCTCTGCTATGTTTTGTCTTCACTGAGTGCCCCTTTTACCCTTCGGTCATCTGAGGGACGTAGCCAGACATCCAATTTTGGGTGGGCCTGGGCTCAGGATGGGTGAGCAGAAGAACCCTGTCCCATCCCACAGGTGATTTGGTCTCTCCTTCACTTGCCTGCATGCCATATGGTCTCTCAAACATCCTCCCTCTCCTGCATACCTTTTAAACAGCAGATTTTCACTGGCAGCAACTAATACACACTGCTCATGTTGGCCCCACTTCCTTCCCACTGATGCAACTTCCTGTTTCCGCATAGGCAGGAATACATCAGAGGGAAGACTGTGGGGCCAGTGCGAGCAGTATGTATTAGTCACTGTTTGCTGCAGGCAAAGATCTGCTGTTTACAAGGTATGCAGGAGGGACAGTTATTAGTTTTCAGCTGGTGGGGCTTGGGAATCCTTGCCAACCACATCATAAGTGTGCTGCTACTGGGTGGGCCTGAGCCCAAAGTGGGTGGGCCTAGGCCACGCCACTGGATCATCTAGCGGTCCAACTGATTCTTTAGCCACTTCTTGCTTTTAATATACCTAAAAAAAGTTTTTACTATGTGTTTTTACCTACAGTGCAATCTTTTTTTTTTTTTCAAAGTCCCTCTTTGCCTTCCTTATCAGTGCTTTGCATTTGACTTGCCATTCCTTATACTAATACTACTTAACATTTCTAGAGTGCTACTAGGGTTACGCAGCGCTGTACAGTTTAGCTGTTTCTTATTATTTTCAGTTGGATCCTTCTTCCAATTTCTGAAGGATTTTCTTGCAGTTCTAATAGCTTCCTTCACCTCACTTTTTAAACATGCCGGATGTGTCTTAGCTTTCCTTCCTCCTTTATTTTGTACATGGAATATAACTGAACCGGGCTTCCAGGTTGGTATTTTTGAGCAGCATCCACACCTGATGTAAAATTTTGATGTTCACAGCTGCTCCTCTTTTTTTTTTTTTTTTCACCGTTCTTCTCATTTTAGCATAGTCTCCTTTTTGAAAGTTAAATGCTAACATATTGGATTTCCTGTGTGTACTTACTCCAAAGCCAATATTTATTTATTTATTGCATTTGTATCCCACATTTCCCCACCTCTTTGCAGACTCAATTATGATCACTGTTATCAAGCGGCCCCTGCACCATTACCTCCTGCACCAGATCATGTTCTTCACTAAGGACTAGGTCTAGAATTTTTGCTCCTCTTGTTGGCTCCTGTACAAGCTGCTCCATAAAGCAGTCCTTGATTTTCCCTCCCTAGCATGCCCTGATGTAACATTTACCCAGTCAATATCGGAGCAATTGAAATCGCACATCATTATGTTCCCCAGTTTTTTAGCCTCCCTAATTTTTGATAACATTTATACATCTGTCTGTTCATCCTGGCTTGATGGATGGTAGTACACTCCTATCACTTTCCTTTTCCCCTTTTACACATAGAATTTCAATTCATAGGGATTCCAAGCAGAGGCGTAACCAGGTTTTGATCTCAGGGGGAGCAGACTTTTATAAAATAGGCGCTGGTTGGTATCAGCTAGACAACAGTGTCTGTGTTGTTGCTCAGGGGCTGTAGCAGGCACAGATTAATACAGGCTGTCTCTGTTGCATCCTGCCTACAAGGAAACAGTAAGTTACATCAGGAGGCAGGACGCAGAAGAGGTCCCTGGACTGGCCAGAGCAGGCAACCTGTTTTCTTAACTACAAAGTAAAAATATTCAAATCGTGACCATCACCTCAGGAATATCACACACATTCCTTCCACTGCTAGACACCTTGTTTAAATCAAATGGGCTTTTGTTTGCGAGGTGAGTCTACAGGATGTGAAGAACACTAGTCTTGAGCATTTTTATTTTGGGTGACAAAGGCCACCAAAGGTGGCCCTTGCCCCACAGCCTACATTCAAATAGGGCAAGACACTTTGTGAAATAACACAAACCCCTGCAAAAAGACACCCAAAACCTATACTGAAAACTTACAACACCATAACAGCCCTAACCTACTTATGAAAAGACGGTACTATAAATATTACAGTGGGACCAAGAGAAATGTTTCCCTAGGTGGTCCTGGAGCACCCTCTTGCCATTCAGGTTTTCAGGTTATCCACAATGAATCTGCATGAAAAAGATTTGCATGTAATGGAGGCAGTATATGCAAATCAATGTCATGCATATTTATTGTGGATAGCCTGAAAACCTGACTGGCAAGGGGGTACTCTAGAACCAATTTGGGAAACACTGCCCTTGAACACAAAACTCACCACACCATAACAGCCCTAACCTACCTATGAAAAGACAGTGCCATATATATTACACTGGGCTCTGGAGCACCAATATACCTACTATTGGGAAACTGGAACAAGCTGCACTGTTACACAGACACTACATGCTAGCAGAATCCTTCACCTCAGTCACACATGCAGAACATGGACAGACCCTCATCTATATAACATAAGAGTAGCCATAATGGGTCAGACCAATGGTCCATGTAGCCAAGTATCCTGTTTCCAACAGTGGCCAACCCAGGTCACAAGCACCTGGCAGGAAACCCAAATTGTGACAACATTCCATGCTACCAATCTAATACAGAATAGAGAGCAACAACAACAACAACAAAAAAATTTGAAATAGAGACACCCCCCCCCCCCTCCTCCTCTCTGCCCAAGGAAGCCAGACTCTATAAACAGTGCAATACTGGTAAAAGAAAGAAACAGAAATGCATTTTCTCCTGTACTTTGCAAAATAAAAATAGGAAAAAATGTACCTTTTACAAAGCAGGTACATCTCAGTCCTTACAAAGTATTAAATATAAATAATTTTCTTCTACCTTTTGTTGTCTGGGAATTTGGCTGGTGCCAGTCTTTTTTTCCATGTTCCACGAGTCAGCCATACAAATTCTTTTCCAGGTTGGCCTTTACATTTCTTCTCTCGCCTCTTGTCTTCTTCCTTTCCTTCTCTACATCTGTTGGCAGTGTCCCCTTCTCTACATCATTTTGTGTCCCCACTATGAAATAGTTGTGCATAGAACTGCCAAGTGATCGAGCTCCTGAAGGGAAGATTTTTCAACCAGTTCTAGTGTGAACTGACATCCCAAATTCATGTGGGATTTGCAGTCCCTGATTCTACCCATCAAAATCTGTGCACTCGGACCTCTGCAGGGTTGCTAATTTGAAGACATTGGAGATGTGCATTTTTAAATACTGTCATATTCCTAAAATCAAATTCAAAATAAAATACCTTTTTCTACTACTACTACTACTATTTAGCATTTATATAGCGCTACAAAGCGTACGCAGCGCTGCACAAACATATAAGAAAGACAGTCCCTGCTCAAAGAGCTTACAATCTAATAGACAAAAATAAAGCAAACAAAGCAATTAATTTGTAGAGGAAAGAGGAGAGGAGGGTAGGTGGAGGCCTGTTTGAACAATTTATTTTCTCATTTGCTTTGGTCCCACTGTCTCTTTTCTGTTTTTCTCCATTTCTTCTGCCTTTACAGGGTCTCCTGCCCATCTGACATTTCTTCTGTCGCCAAGTGCACCATCCTTTCCTCTGCACCACTATTTGTCCTGTCTAGTATCTCCCTTCTGTGTCCCTTGCCCCATCTCCCCCCCCCCCCATTTTTCAGCACAAGCCTACCTGGTCTCATCTCCCCCTTTTCTTATATTTGCCCTCCTGGTGTCTCCATCTCTCCCTTTTTCTAATATTGCCCTGTGTCCCCATCTTCCCCCTTTTTCCAGCATTACCTCTTTCTCCCCATCTCACCCTTCTCCTCCCCATATTCCCATTCCCCCCTTCCAGTGGTGCCTCTTTCTGTCCCTATCTCCTCCTCCTCCCCATTCCATTAGTTCCCTCTATGTGTCCCTATCTCCTTACCCTCCTTTTTAGTAGTGCCCCTGTGTTCCTATCAGTGAACAGTGAAGAAAAATGAGCTCAGCCTACAGAGTTTATAACTGCGGTTTCTACTGGCTATAATAATTTTTGAAGCTGTTTTAGTGACATTCGATTGTTATTTCTTTTCTCCTCCAGCTTTTAAGGCACTGCCTATCCAACTGAAACTGCTTTAGACTTGTTACAGATGGACCAACAATAAAAAATTGCAAGTTGGATGCAGTAGCTTATAAATTTGCTTGCTTTGTTTCGAGTGAACGGCAATGACAACCGTGCGGTGGGAGCAGAAACAGATTAACCAAACTGCCTTCCTTGCTTACAACAGACTAGATGGGCTGAGTTCCACTCCTGTCTATTAAACCTTCTTGGGAACTACTACTACTACTTAGCATTTCTATAGCGCTGCCAGGGTTACGCAGCGCTGTACAAGTTTAAACACGGGAAGGGACAGTCCCTGCTCAAGAGAGCTTACAATCTAACGGTAACAGACTACGTAGTTAGTGTAGGTAACAGGAATGGGGAAGGTGGTTAGGCGCCAAAAGCAAGGGAGAAGAGATGGGCCTTGAGTAAGGACTTGAAAATGGGCAGGGAGGGCATGGCGTATGGGCTCAGGAAGTCTGTTCCAGGCATAAGGTGCTGCGAGGCAGAAGGGGCGGAGTCTGGAGTTAGCAGTGGTGGAGAAGGGTACAGATAGGAGTGATTTGTCCTGAGAGCGGAGGTTAAGGGTGGGAACATACGGGGAGAGGAGGGTAGAGAGGTAATGGGGGGCAGCAGATTGAGTGCACTTGAAGGTCAATAGGAGAAGCTTGAACTGTATACGGTAGCGGATTGGGAGCCAGTGAAGCGACTTGAGGAGAGGGGTGATATGAGAGTATCGGTTCACGCGGTAGATAAGACGTGCGGCGGAATTTTGGACAGATTGAAGGGGTGATAGGTGGCTAAGCGGGAGGCCAGCGAGGAGAAGGTTGCAATAGTCAAGACGAGAGGTAACGAGCGAGTGGACGAGGGTTCGGGTGGTCTGTTCAGAGAGGAATGGGCGAATTTTGCTAATATTATAGAGGAAGAAGCGACAGGTCTTAGCTGTCTGCTGGATATGGGCAGAGAAGGAGAGGGAGGAGTCGAAAATGACTCCGAGATTGCGTGCTGAAGAGACGGGGAGGATGAGGGCGTTGTCAACAGAGACGGAAAGTGGGGGAAGAGGAGAAGAGGGTTTGGGTGGAAAGATAAGGAGCTCAGTCTTTGCATGTTCAATTTCAGATGCCGGTTGGACATCCAGGCAGCGATGTTGGAAAGGCAGGCTGAAACTTTGGCCTGGGTTTCGACTGTGATGTCGGGAGTGGAGAGGTAAAGCTGGGTGTCATCAGCATAGAGATGGTACTGGAAACCATGTGATGAGATCTACGAGCCTAGGGAAGAGGTGTATATCGAGAAGAGAAGCGGTCCAAGGACAGATCCTTGAGGAACCCCAACAGAGAGCGGGACGGGGGTGGAAGAGGAGCCATTAGAAAATACTCTGAAGATGCGTTGGGAAAGATACGAGGAGAACCAGGAGAGGACGGAGCCCTGGAACCCAAATGAGGACAGTGTGTCAAGAAGTAAATTATGATTGACGGTATCAAAGGCGGCGGATAGGTCGAGGAGGATGAGGATGGAATAATGGCCTTTGGATTTGGCGAGGAACAGGTCATTGCAGACTTTAGAGAGTGCTGTTTCTGTCGAGTGTAGTGGGCGAAAGCCAGATTGAAGCGGGTCGAGGACGGCCTGAGAGGAGAGGAAGTCAAGGCAACGGCTGTGGACAGCACGTTCAAGTAATTTGGAAAGGAAGGGTAGAAGAGAGATGGGGCGGTAGTTGGAGGGACAGGTGGGGTCAAGTGATGGTTTTTTGAGAAGTGGTGTGACTACAGCGTGCTTGAAGGTGTCAGGGACAGTAGCAGTGGAGAGAGAGAGGTTGAGGATGTGACAGATTGAGGGGTTAACTGTAGGAGAGATGTTGGTAAGCAGATTGGTGGGAATGGGATCCGAGGAATAGGTGGTGCACTTAGAGGAAGAAAGAAGGCGAGCAGTTTCCTCTTCGGTGATCTCAGGGAAGGAGGAAAAGGAGGCCGGGTTAGGTTGGTTGAGGGAGTGGGTTAAGGAGGGAGGAGGGAGGAGAAGGCTTGGAAGTGAATTCAAGGTTAATCTTCTGTACTTTATCACGGAAGTAGTCAGCTAGTGTTTGAGGAGAGAGTGAGGGGGGGGTGGGAGCGGAGGGTACTTTAAGTAGGGAGTTGAGGATGGCGAAGAGGCGACGAAGCTTTCTCCCTTCTCCAGCCGCCCCCCCCCCCCCCTTTACATGCTTCGTCCGTGGTGATTTGCACTGCCCTCCTGCGCAAGTCTTGCACCTACTCCGAGTCCTGTCTCTTCCACCCGCTCTCGCCCATCCGCATGGTTGCTTGTTTTTAAAGCCCTGAGGCGTTCTCCCTCTGACACCAGCGATTCACAAAGCCAGCCTTCTGCCAGCATCGGGGGCCTCTCCTCAGGCGCATCCTGCCTCTGCAGAAGACAGGAAGTTGCATTAGAGGAGGCAGGACGCGCCTGAGGAGAGGCCCCGACGCTGGCAGAAGGCTGGCTTTGTGAATCGCCGGTGTCGGAGGGAGAACGCCTCAAGGCTTTAAAAACGAGTGACCACGCGGCTGGGCGAGAGCGGGCGGAAGAGACAGGACTCGAAGTAGTTGCAAGACTCGCGGGGGAGGATGCAAAGAAAGCCATTGGCACTGCAGGCATTTGGTGCTTAGGTGCCATCTCTTCTAAAAATCTGTTTGGGGGAGCAACCGCTCCCCCTGCGCCCCACCTAGCTATGCCACTGATTCCAACGTGTTTTGTACCCTGCAGAATTTTCAATCTATTTGATTCAAGGCCCTCCTTAACATACAAACATACAATGCTATCTCTCCACCAACTGAATCCACCCTATCACTTCGATGTAACATAGTAACATAGTAAATGACGGCAGAAAAAGACCTGCATGTTCCATCCAGTCTGCCCAACAAGAAAAACTCATATGTGCTACTTTTTGTGTATACCCTACTTTGATTTGTACCTGTCCTCTTCAGGGCACAGACCGTATAAGGCTGTCCAGCACTATCCCCGCCTCCCAACCACCAGCCCCGCCTCCCACCACTGGCTCTGGCACAGACCGTATAAGTCTGCCCAGCACTATCCTCGCCTCCCACCACCGGCTGGCTCTGCCACCCAATCTCGGCTAAGCTCCTTAGGATCCATTCCTTCTGAATAGGATTCCTTTATGTTTATCCCACGCGTGTTTGAATTCCGTTACCGTTTTCATTTCCACCAACTCCCGTGGGAGGGCATTCCAAGCATCCACTACTCTCTCCGTGAAAAAATACTTCCTGACATTTTTCTTGAGTCTGCCCCCCTTCTCATTTCATGTCCTCTCGTTCTACCGCCTTCGCACCTCTGGAAAAGGTTTGTTTGCGGATTAATACTTTTCAAATATTTGAACGTCTGTATCATATCACCCCTGTTTCTCCTTTCTTCCAGAGTATACATGTTCAGGTCATCAAGTCTCTCCTCATACGTCTTGTAACGCAAATCCCTTACCATTCTCGTAGCTTTTCTTTGCACCGCTTCAATTCTTTTTACATCCTTCGCAAGGTACGTTCTCCAAAACTGAACACAATACTCTAGGTGGGGCCTCACCAATGACTTATACAGGAGCATCAACACCTCCTTTCTTCTGCTGGTCACACCTCTCTCTATACAGCCTAACAACCTTCTAGCTATGGCCACCGCCTTGTCACACTGTTTCGTCGCCTTCAGATCCTCAGATACTATCACCCCAAGATCCCTCTCCCCATCCGTACCTATCAGATTCTCCCCGCCTAACACATACATCTCCAGAGGGTTTCTATTCCCTAAGTGCATCACTTTGCATTTCTTCGCATTGAATTTTAATTGCCAAACCTTAGACCATTCTTCTAGCTTCCTCAGATCCTTTTTCATGTTTTCCACTCCCTCCCGGGTGTCCACTCTGTTGCAGATCTTAGTATCATCCGCAAATAGGCAAACTTTACCTTCTAACCCTTCGGCAATGTCACTCACAAATATATTGAACAGAATTGGTCCCAGCACCGATCCCTGAGGCACACCACTATTCACCTTTCCCTCCTCCAAGCGAATTCCATTCACCACCACCCTCTGGCTTCTGTCCGTCAACCAGTTCCTAATCCAGTTCACCACTTCGGGTCCTATCTTCAGCCCTTCCAGTTTATTTAAGAGCCTCCTGTGGGGAACCGTGTCAAAAGCGTTGCTGAAATCTAAGTAGATTACGTCCATAGCTCGTCCCTGATTCAATTCTCCTGTCACCCAATCAAAGAACTCAATGAGATTCATTTGGCACGATTTCCCTTTGGTAAAACCATGTTGTCTCGGATCTTGCAACTTATTGGCTTCCAGGAAATTCACTATCCTTTCCTTCAGCATCGCTTCCATTATTTTTCCAATAATCGAAGTGAGGCTTACCGGCCTGTAGTTTCCAGCTTCTTCCCTATCCCCACTCTTGTGAAGAGGGACCACCTCCGCCGTTCTCCAATCCTTCGGAACCTCTCCCGTCTGCAAGGATATGTTAAACAAATCTTTAAGAGGACCCGCCAGAACCTCTCTGAGCTCCCTCAATATCCTGGGGTGGATCCCATCCGGTCCCATGGCTTTATCCACCTTTAGCTTTTCAAGCTGTTCATACACACTCTCTTCCGTGAACGGTGCTCTATCCACTTCAATCTCATTTATACTTTTTGCAGTCCATCGCGGTCCTTCTCCAGGATTTTCTTCTGTGAAAACAGAACAAAAGTATCTATTTAGCAAATTTGCTAAATATAATTTGTACCCTGGTGTGACAGTGTCCCACTGGTATTCTCCTTCCACCGGGTCTCAGAGATGTCTATTATATTTAATTTTTCATTTAGTGCAATATATTCTGTCTCCCATCTTATTTCATAGGCTTCTGGTATTTGCATCTAGACATTTCAAACTATTTGTTCCTATTTACATCTTGCTCAATAGTGATAATTTGCAGTCTTTTGTCTGCTTTTTATTTAAAGACATCTGGTCTACTATGGTTTCTATTGCAACCTAGTTATCAGGATACCCTATCTTCCCTGTTTTGGTGATATCTAGATACCTTGTTTCGAACTGTGTGCTTTTGAATGACTGTTGGCGTTCCACCAGATTCTAGTTTAAAAGCTGCTCTATCTCCTTTTTAAATGCCAATGCCAGCAGCCTGGTCCCACCCTGGTTAAGGTGGATTCCATCATTCCGGAATAGGCTCCCCCATCTCCAGAATGTTGCCCAGTTCCTTACAAAACTAAAACCCTTCTCCCTGCACCATTGCCTCATCCAGGCATTAAAACTCTTGGGCCCTGCGTGTGGAACGGGGAGCATTTCTGAAAATGCTGGATTTGAGCTTTCTACCTAAGAGCCTAAATTTGACTTACAGAACCTCCCTCCCATATTTTCCTATGTTATTGGTACCCACATGTACCAAGACATCCGGCTCCTCCCCAGCACTATGTAAAGTCCTATCTAGGTGACATATGAGATCTGCCACCTTCGCATCAGGCAAGCAAGTGACCAGGCGATCCTCACTTCCACCAGCCACCCAGCTATCTACATGCCTAATAATTGAATCACCAACTACAGCAGCCATCCTAACCCTTCCTTTCTGGGTAGAATCTCATGTTGACACATCCTCAGTGTGAGAACGTATTGCATCCCCTGGTGGGCTGGTCCTGGAGAAGGATTACTTCCAGCTTCACCTCTTTTTTTATTTATTTTTTTAAGAAGATCTTCGTCCTCCAAGGCAGCACAGGGGCTGCCAGACTGGAGGTGGGACCTCTCTACAATGTCCCTGTAGGCCTCCTCTATGTACCTCTCTGTCTCCCTTAGCTTCTCCAAGTCTGCTAATCAGCTAGGAGCTCTTTACATCGAGTACACACATATAACCTCTTGCCAACTGGGAGATAATCATATACATGCGACACTTAATGCAAAAAGACTGGATAGCATCCCTCTTGCTGCTGGACTGCTGTCTGCATCTTAGTATTATAGAATTGTTTAACTAAAACTTCTTAAGGTACTAGGAATATCAGATGAATATAAAAGGCCTTAAGAATATATGATATAATATCCAGCTTATTTTCGAAAGAGAAAGACGCCCATATTTCGACCCAAAGCGGGAGATGGGCGTCCGTTTCCCGTGTGCGCCCAAATCGGTATAATCGAAACCCGATTTTTGGCATCCTCAACTGCAGTCTGTCACGGAGACGAACAAAGATCACAGGGGCATGTCGGAGGCGTGGCGAAGGCTGGACTGGGGCGTGGTTATCGGCCGAGGAGAGATGGGCGTCTTTAGCTGATAATCGAAACAAGGGCGTTTTTGACGAGAATTTGGTCCGCGTTATTTGGACTCTTTTTTTTTTCAGGTCCAAGTCCAAAAAAAGTGCCCCAACTGACCAGATGACCACCGGAGGGAATCAGAGATGACCTCCCCTGACTCCCCCAGTGGTCACTAACCCCCTCCCACCAAAAAAACCCACTTTACAAACGTTTATTCCCAGCCTGTATGCCAGCCTCAAATGCCATACCCACCTCCATTACAGCAGAATGTGTTCTATCCTCTGACAGCCTTTCCCAGGTTCTGATGTGGGTCTCGGGTGAGTATGATACCTTTTCTGTTAAGGGCACTGCAGAGTCACATCAGCAATGCATTGTGGTGGGTGTAGGGTATTGGGCTCCATGATTCCACTAGTTGTGTTAAATGCTCACGATGTTGGTAGGCTCTACTCCCATGGTGCTTTTCCCTCTGCTTACTGGGTCAGAGTGTGCCCTGTTTTGTTTCCGGTAGTCCATGAGGTAGTGGCCATTTGTGTAAGACACTTTTAGATCCCTTTCATGTGTTAGCCACGTTACAGCACTTAGTTCTTACTTTGAATGTTGCTGAAAGAGGGCATTGTACACCATTCTGCCAGCTCGGACCTACTGCTAATCTCAGTACCAGCGAGACTAGTTGCCAGTGGGGCACAACCTCTGATCTTCAGTTAACTGTGAGTAAAGGTGCTTATTCAAATAAAGGACGTTTTCAGTGAGATTAGTTTTCAGGTGTCAACTGCTGTGCCAAGGTTATACACCAGCAACAAGTCCTGTCCCTGGAGCACTTTTAGTGGGTACTGCAGTGCACTTCAGGCAGGCAGACCCAGGCCCATCCCCCCCACCCGTAACACTTGTGGTGGTAAATGGGAGGCCTCTAAAACCCACTTTACCCACATGTAGTTGCCCCCTTTCCCCCCTAAGAGCTATGGTAGTGTTGTACATTTGTCCCTCCCACGACCAAATGGCTTGGATTGGGATGTTTCTGAGCTGGACATTTTTAGTTTCCATTATTGCAAAAAAAAAAAAAAATACCCATCTCAGAAGTGACCAAATCCATGGCATTTGGTCCGTCCAAACCGTATTTTCGAAACGAAAGATGGACGCCCATCTTTTTCGATAATACGGTCTGTCCCGCCTCTTCACATACCCATTTTCAGACCTAGACTCCCATGGAGATGGGTGTTCGCGTTCGATTATGCCCCTCCATGTAATTTATTTTGTGTTTGCTTCTCAGAAACTAATTAAATGTATGAAAACTCTCCTCTTGATGTCCTAATTAGAATAATGGACTATAAACGAAGCGTTGAGCTGGGGATGGGAATGAAGACTGAACTAGGCCCTGCTGTGCGTTTTAGAGTCTTAATCTGTCTTTCTGTATAGAACAGATATAATTTCTCAAAACTGACATATTTCAGTTACTAAACTAAAAATAAAATGATTTTATTAATGATTTTATCTTACCCTTTTTGTCTGGTGATTTTTATCTTTCTTATCATCTCATTCCCTGTCTCTGGTTCTGCTTCCTTGTGCTCCCTGCATAGTTCTGTGCTCTGAACTCTGCTTCCAGGGCCTCCTGTCTATTCATTTTGTTTTGTTTTGTTTTGTTTTTTTCCTGCTGTTTCTCATCCTGCCCTATATCTATCTTTCACATTCAACTTTCATCAATTTATCTTCCTAATTTTAAAATCTGTCTAGTTTCTATCTCTCCCCTTCCCCTCCATGGGGACTGTCTCCTATCTGTCTTCTCTCCCCGTCCCTCCCCTCCATGATCACTATTTCTCCCCTCCTGTCCAATATCACCATATCCCTTGTTTTTTCCATCCCCTATTTCCAGTATCTGTCCCTCTTAAACATGTCTCTCTCTCCCAGCAAATGTTCCTCCACGGTCCCTGTTTTTTTTCTCTCTCAAATCTTTCTGCACTCCTGAACCCTCCCTCCCACAGTCCTTATTCTCTCTTCCCCCTCCCCCAAATCTTTCTGTACTCCTGACTTCCCCTACCACCAGTCCTCATTCTCTCTGCACTCCTGAACCCTCCCTCCCACAGTCCTCATCCTCTCTTCCCCCTCCCCCAAATCTTTCTGTGCTCCTGACCTCCCCCACCACCGGTCCTCGTTCTCTCTCTTCTACCTGCCCTCTGACTTTGCCTTTAATGCTGAAGGCATGCTGCTCCTTTTAGCTGCCAGAAGCATCTCTCTCTGTAGCGTCCCGCGTGGAAGCAGGAAGTTGCGTCAGAGGAGGTGGGATGCTATAGAGAGGCTTCCTGCGGCTGAAAGAAGCAGTATCCCTTATTGCTAAAGGCAAAGTCTGAGGGCCTGCAAGGGGCAGGTAGCAGGAGACAGAGCAGCTCTTTCATTTCAGTGAGCCACCTCTTCTGCTGTGCTACGGACTCAGACCTCCGACGTTACTTCCAGGTCGTGGGTGTGTGGCTCCACCTTCCCCACACCGCACTGCAGCTTAGGGAGCACAGCAGCAGGGCCGACTCAGGACCCAGCAGTTGGTCCCTGCAGCACAAGTGAACCTGTGTTGAGCAATTCTGGATTGTTGTGGAAACAGGATGCTGGGCTTGATGGACCTTTGGTCTTTCTCAGTATGGCAATACTTATGTATATGTACTTATGTGGGTGAGGAAGCAAGACCTGTCCTTAAAGTGCATTAACATTTTTAATGCACATTAAACATTTATTGCTTTATTAATATGATAAGTGTTCAGCCCTAGTTTTTAAATCACAGTGACAAGCCATATATTCAGCTGCTAATTTCAGCTCAACCAGTAAAGAGTTCCACAAATTTGACATTATTCCTGAGACTATACCCTTCCTAGTTTTCATTGGTCTAAAAGATAAGAGAAGGCTACCCAAGAGACAGGAAAGAGAGTCTGCTGACAAGCAACTGACAGGACATTTAAAATGTAATAAGTTGAACTGTAGAACCTGTCTGATAACTATATGTCAGACTCATGAGTCCTTGTGCCGAGTAGAACACTAAAGCTTCTTGGAGAAGAGGAGGACCCAAGTCCTGACTCGGCGGTTGGACAACCCTGAGGCTTCACCTGTAATGACTGCTGTCCCCCGGAGGTTGAGCCCCCAGGTGCAGGTGGCCAACAGAACTTATGAGAACAGGCACAGAGAGAAGTCAGGGTATACGCTGGGTCGATAGGCAGACAGGAGGCACGGAGAGTAGTCAGGGTACACGCTAGGTCAGTAGGCAGGCATAGAGAGTAGACATGGTACATGTTGTGTCAAAAGACAGGTACACGCTGGGTCAAAAGACCGGCAGCAGGTACAGAGAGTAGTCAGGATACATGCTGGGTCAATAGGTAGACAGCAGGCACAGTGAGTAGTCAGGATACAGGCAGAGGTCAGCAACGAGGAACCAAGCAAGAAAGCTAATATAGAGCAAAACAAACACCTACCAAGGTAGAAGCAGAGTACAGGAGGAGAGGTCAGTTGATAAAGTGCTGGCATCTGATATCAGCAGGATCTAGCAAAAGGAGAATAATAGCCAATGGGTGAGAGAAGGGGCATAAATTATCAGTGGCCAATAGGAAAAGAGCAGAGGGAGGAGACAAAAGTGGAGAGATATCAGATTGGCCAGTAGACGAGAGGGGAAGAGCGCGATGTGGGGAGCAGCAAATCAGCACAAATTGGGGTGGAGCCAGCGCACTGCGATGTGGGGCGTTGGGGGAACCAGCCAGACAGCAAAGCCCATGTGCGCCAGTAGAGTGCGCTGCGTGGTCACAACGGCCTGGACCTCTGTGTTTGTCGGGGACGCTGCCTGGACAGAGGTAGGGGACGTGACACTATACAGGCTAGCAGTTTTTGTTAATGCTACAGATAGGTATGAAAATAAGCTGCTATTCTATAAAAATAGTTCTGAGTGGAACTGCCTTTATAGAATTCGTGTTTAGCACACAATATCCCAGCGCCTAGCTTTGGGCACTCTGTACAGAATTCCCTCCTATCCCCCCAATATTCAAAACCATTTAACTGGCCAGGAAAGGTACGTGGACGGTTAAATGGTACTTAGCCGGCTAAGTGCTAATATTCAGCACAATTTAGCTAGCTATGTCGGCTGAACATTAGCACATAGCGGCTAGCGAGATGACTTGTTATGTCTCGTGACACAGTCGCATTACATTACATGTCTGGTCAGCTATGTTTGGCAGTCAAATATGGCTGTGTCAATAGGTGGAGTATCTGGCCAGTTCCAACTTAACCGGCCAGCGTGGAAAATCGGCTTGGCCGTTAAGTTCAAACTGACCAAATATAAACCGGATTTTCAATGCCGGTCACCGGAAATAGCCTGGCATTGAATATTCAGGCTTAGCGCCAACTGTGCTGTATGTTTAGTCAGCAGCACTGAATATTCTTGTATACCACTGACTGCTGTCACTACAGATAGTAGGTAAGCATTTGAATTTAGGATAGCTAAAATGCTGTCCAAAATTATTGAATTCTTGAAGAAATATTTCTCTGATACTTTGCTAATACCTTCTGATAGCCACCTTTTGGTGACTAAAATTATATTTCCTTTAAAATCTTCTTTATCAAAGAAAAGAGATGTAAGTTTAACTGACATTTTGGAAAATTCAGAAGTTATAGAGTTATTATTAGTGACTTTCGTCTTTGATTTAGATAGGAACAATGTTTTGAAATTGTAGTTCCGATACATGGTTGATAGTTTTTTGGGTTCAAAGATGCATATATTTCCTGACACATCAAGGGAATTGCAGACTGGGAGGTGTGAGGTCTTGGCTTTTAAGCCAAGGATCATTGCCCTAGGTGGGACCTTCTTGCGCGATTCCCTTGTGTTTTATTTCCTTATTACTTATTTGTTTGAACCTAAGAAATTATAAGAGTTTGTGGAAACAGATGAAGAATCCTCTGCAGCAACTTCCTTCAGTTACCACTGTACCGGCTGCAATAACCGATTAACCTTCCTCCCTCAGAAAATGTGAAGTGTAAGATTAACCATTTTGAGTTTTTCTTATTTTCTTTAAGATTGTTTTCCTGATCTTGGATCTTCCAATTGTGGACAATTATGTAAATATATATTGTTGAGAGAAAATGTTTTCATTTTTATATTAATTTCTGTATTTACTTACATTTATGTGATAAATGTGAATGTAATTAAGTAAAATGATAAATAAATAAAAAAATGCTGTCCAAAATTAAACTGGCCAGCTGTATTTATAGCAGCTGCATAGTATACATGTTCAATTTTTGTCATAGTTTCTAAAGGAAGGTGCAAATGAGCAGATAGTAATCTTTTAGGTATGAATTGAACTTAAATAGATCAAAAAGTACTAATACATCAACACTTCAGTGGTTAAAGAAAGTGAATTAGTATGGGAGATGGAAACATCTATATATTGGCAACATTACAGAATGAAATGAGAAAAAACAATGCGCTCAAATATTACATTTTTAGTTATTACTTTTGCTTGACTAGTGAAAGGAAAAAAGAGAGAAGATATATTACTTGGAATATGCTGCAGATGAGGTGAGTTAATGGAATAGTTGCATCATGTTGTCATGGGATTTAATTCACTGCAACCATATGTTTGTCAGTGCACCTGTATCCTTGAAATATACTACCGTAGTACTGTATTGTTTTAATAGTCCTGTACAAGTCATTGGAGAGACCCCACTTGAAGGTCATATCTTGCTAAAGATATGGCCGTAGAATGTAGTGACAGCAGCTGGCCTTACGGAATTTAAAGGGGGTTTGGACAGATTCCTGAGGGAAAAGTCCATTGAACATTATTAATTTTGGGGGGGGGGGGGGGTGGTTTGCTGGGTTTTTGAAGCCTGGATTGGCCGCTGTCGGAGACAGGATGCTGGGCTTGATGGACCCTTGCAGGCTTATTTTCGAAAGTGATCGCCGGACATCTGACATAAATCGGGAGATGGCCGGCAATCTCTCAAAAGCGGCAAAATCGGTATAATCGAAAGCTGCTTTTTTGACACCATCGCCGCTTTCACGTCGCCGAGCCAGCGAAAGTTCAAGGGGGCGTGTTGGCGGCGTAGCGAAGGCAGGACATGGGTGGGCATGGGCGTGGCTACCAGATGGCCAGCTTTCGCGGATAATGGAAAAAAAAGCGGCGTTAATCAGTATTACGCCGGGTTTACTTGGTCCTTTTATTTTCACAACCAAGCCTCAAAAAGGTGCCCCAACTCACCAGATGACCACCGGAGGGAATGAGGGATGACCTCGCCATACTCCCCCAGTGGTCAACAACCCCCTCCCACACTAAAAAAATAAAAATAAAAACCTTTTTTGCCAGCCTGTATGCCAACCTCAAATGTCATACCCAGCTCCCTGACAGCAGTATGCAAGTCCCTGGAGCAGTTTTTAATGGGTGCAGTGCACTTCAGGCAGGCAGACCCAGGTCCATCCCCCCCTACCTGTTACACTTGTGGTGCTAAGTGTTGAGCCCTCCAACCCCCCCCCAAAACCCACTGTACCCACATGTAGGTGCCCCCCTTCACCCATAAGGGCTATTGTAATGATGTAGAGTTGTGGGGAGTGGGTTTGGGGTGGATTTGGGGGGCTCAGCACCCAAGGTAAGGGAGCTATGCACCTGGGAGCTATTTGTGTATTTTTTAAAAATTTTTAGAAGTGCCCCCTAGGGTGTCCAGTTGGTGTCCTGGCATGTGAGGGGGACCAGTGCACTACAAATGCTGGCTCCTCCCATGACCAAATGCCTTGAATTTTGCCGGGTTTGAGATTGCCGGCATTTTTTTCCATTATCGCTGAAAAACAAAACCGGTGATTTCAAACCCATCGAACTCTGGCATTTGGCCGGGCCAAACCGTATTATCGAAAGAAAAGATGGCCAGCCATCTTTTTCGATAATATGGTTAGGGCCAGCTGTTGCGTCGCCGGCACCGTTCGATTATGCCCCTCTTGGTCTTTCCCAGTATGGCGGTGCTTATGTACTTATGCTTATGTACTTATGACTTGGGGGCTTGTTTACTAAAGCCTAGCTCAATTTGTCTGCAGCAGGGCCCTTAGGAATAAAATGAGCCCTACTGCAGATAACTCAAGCTAAGCTTTGGTAAACAACTCCCTTGGAGTGGTTAGAACATAAGAATAGTCATACTGGGTCAGACCAATGCCATCTAGTCTAGTATCCTGTTTCCAAAAATGATATGGGGTTTGCACCAAACGATGTATGAGATGAGACCTGAAGATCTGAATATGTATACCCTAGAGGAAAGGAGGGAAAGGGGAGAGATGATACAAACATTTAATAAGAACAAAAGAATAGCCATACTATGTCAGACCAATAGTCCATCTATCCCATTATCCTGCTTCCAAGAGTGACCAATCCAGGGCACAAGTACGTGGCAAAAACCCAGTTAGTCACAAGGGAAAACATACCACTCTAGAATACAAATTTGAAACAATGAAAAAGTGTTCTAATCGAACAAAAGTGGTGGAAACCATGTGAGGCTACTCAAAGATCCTGAACATCAACAGGGAAAACTCTCTGAAGTAAATCTAGCTTGGATGCATCATATAGCAATTATTATATCAGCTATGAGATCTCCTATAACCCAAAGCTATTCCAGATGTGCAGCACTTCATATGTACTAATCATCTCTCACCAATGCTATAATGTCTTTTTAAATTATTATTTTATTATAAACAATCTTTAAATCGATTTTAAAAGTCAAAATCAGCAACCCCAGCACTTAACTGACAGAAAACTGGCACTGCGCTGAAGGTAATCAAAACTCCTAATGCCCACTACAAAAAAAGCATGGTGTTTCAGTTCCATATGGTGCTTCTGGGGTAATTTTAAACCAGGTCACTGGATGATACTACAGCCGCAACACTCAAGCGGCAACTGTCAAAAACCCAATTAATAGCAACATTCCATGCTACCAATCCTGGAGCAAGCAGAGGCTTCCCCTATATCCATCTCAATAACAGACTATGGACTTTTTTCTCCAGGAGCTTGTCAAAATCTTTTTTAAACTCAGATACACTAACCAATGTTACCACAACCTCCAACAGCAAGTTCCAGAGCTTAACTATTCTTTGAGTGAAAAAATATTTCCTCCTAAATATTTTAAAGTATTTCCTTGTCATTTCATTGAGTGTCCCCTGGTCTTTGTACTTTTTGAAAGAGTGAAAAATCAATTCACTTTTACTTGTTCTACACCACTCTAGATTGTATAGACCACAATCATATCCCTCCTCAGCCATCTCTATTCCAAACTGAAAAGACCTATCTTCTTTAGCCTAAGGGGGGGGGGGGAGTATCATCCCCTTTATCATTTTGGTTGCTATTTGAAACTTTTCTAATTCCGCTATATCTTTGTTGGAGATACAGTGGCCAGAATTGAATGCAATAATCAACATGAGGTCGCATCATGGAGTGATACAGAGGCATTATAATATTCTTGGTCTTATTTTGCATCCCTGTCCTAAAGATTCCTGGCATCCTGTTTGCTTTTTTGACCACTTCTGTACACTGAGCAGAAGATTTCAGTATATTGTCTACAATGACACCTAGATCTTTTTCTTGTGTGCTGATTTCTAAGGTGACCCTAGCATCAGGTAACTATGATTCAGATTATTTTTCCCAATGTGCATCACTTTGCATTTGTCCATATTAAATTTAATCTGCCATTTGGATGCTCAGTCTTCCAGTTTCCTAAGGCCTTCCTGCAATTTTTCACAATCCGCATGTGTTTTGAGAACTTTCAATATTTTTGTATCATCTGTAAATTTAATCACCTCATTCCGATTTCCAGATCAATAAATGTTAAATAGCACCTGTTCCAGCCCCGCGGCACTCTAATTAATATTCAGCCTCCTCTATTGAGAGAAATGGTCATTTAACCCTACCCTCTGTTTTCTGTCCAACTAGTAAAAAAGGCCCGTTTCTGTTTTAAAGGAAACTGGCGCTAGCAAGGTTTTCCTCGGAGTGTGTATGTTTGAGAGAGTGTGTGTGAGAGTGACTGTGAGAGAGAGTGAATGTGCGAGTGTGTGTGTGTGTGTGTGTGTGTGTGTGTGTGTGTGTGTGTGTGTGTGTGACAGAGAGAGAGTGAGACTGGGTGCGAGTGTGTGTGTGAGAATGAGAGTATGGGCCAGGTTCCCCCCTCCCTCCCAGTTCCAGGGTTGTTGTCCCCCCCCCCCCGGTCTGTCTCCCCGTTGCAGGGTCCCCCCCTCCCTCCCTTCCTTCCTCTCTTTTTCCCAGTTGCAGGGTCCCCCCCTCCCTTCCTCCCTTCACCCACCCAGTTGCAGGGTCGGTTGCCCTCCCTCCCAGTTGCAGGGTCTGTCTCTCTCCCCCCTCCTTTTGTCCTCCACGTTTTAAGGCACTGTCTATCCAGTTGAAACAGCTTTAGACTTGTTTCAGATGGAACAACAATTTGAAAATGACAATGTGAAGCAGCAGCTCCTAGGTTTGCTTGTTTTTAAGTGTATACCAATGACGGCTGCGTAGGGGAGTGGAAACAGATTAACCAATGGGCTTCCTTGCTTACCATAGACTTGCTTTGCTCACTTCCACTCCTGTCTATTAAACGTCCTGCAGCATCTCAAAGGTTTGCTTGCTTTGTGACTTCACATGAGGTGCAGCCAATCAGTGGGATTCATGACGTCAGTTTGATCTACAGCACCTAGCAGACCACGGTTCCAGGCAGCCTCAGAATGTTGGAGGTGAGAATTATTATATAGGATAACCAATTCCTAATTCACAACAGAACATTGTCTCCTATCCCATGACTCTCTGATTTTCTCAGGAGTCTCTCATGAGGAACTTTGTCAAAAGCTTTCTGAAAATCTAGATACACTACATCAACCGGCTCACCTTTATCATCATGTTTCAAAGAATTGGTGAGACAAAACTTTCCTTGGCTGAACTCATACTGACTCTGTCCCATTAAACCATGTTTGTCTACATGTTCCTTAGACAACATGGTTTAATGGGAGAGTCAGATATTCATATACAAATATTTTACTGATACAGGGAAGCGGTAAACCAGTGGCACAGTAATGGGGGGGGGGGGGGGGGGTGAGGCCTAATCTTCCCCACTTTGGGCTCAGGCCCCTTTAAAATGACAGCACTGTCTGTTGCTATGGCTGGTGGGGATCCCCAAGCCTCACCAGTGGAAGAGGTCCTCCTTTGGTTTCCAGAAACTTTCCAGGGACCATCGCTGCACCAGCCCCCCTCTCTCTCAAGTGCTTGGTTTTTGCTTCACTGTCTCAAGGGTTAGTGCCTCCTTTGTTAAAAAAGCAGTTGTTACCCCTATTACAAAAAATGAAGGATTGCATGCATATTTGTGTGAAAATTTTAGGATAGCACTGATACTGACTGCACTGCACGGACATTCAGTACTGGCTGCATTGAATATATCTATTTTATTTAGTCTGTATGGCTGACTGTGGTGGCTGAATATTAGCCAGAAAGAAATTAAATGATTTCTTTGAGCCTGGATGACATTGAGGGGCATTTTCGAAAGAAACGTTTATGTTGGAATTTGGACGTCTTTATAGAACGCCCAAATGCGGAGGCGGGGAAAAGGTCATTTTCGAAAAATTTGGACGTCCATCTTTGTGTTCCAAAATACCTTGCATGTCCTTGGATTTGGACGTCTTTGATTTTCGGCCATTTTCGAAACCAAAGACATCCAAGTCTAAAACGCCCAAATTCAAGCCATTTGGACGTGGGAGGAGCCAGCATTTTTAGTACACTGGTCCCCCTGACATGCAGGACAGCAATCGGGCACCATAGGGGGCACTGCAGTGGACTTCATAAACTGTTCCCAGGTGCACAGCTCCCTTACCTTGTGTGTTGAGCTCCTCAAAACCCACTACCCCAACTGTACACCACTACTATAGCCCTTACGGGTGAAGGGGACACCTATATGTGGGTACAGAGGGTTTCTAGTGGGTTTTGGAGGGCTCGCTGTTTCCTCCACAAATGTAACAGGTAGGGGGGGGTGTGGGCCTGGGTCCACCTGTCTGAAGTGCACTGCACCTACTACTAAACTACTCTAGGGACCTGCATTCGCTGTCATGGACCTGAGTATGACATCTGAAGCTAGCAAGTAATATTTTTAATCATGTTTTTGAGGGTGGGAGGGGGTTAGTGACCACTGGGGGAGTAACGGGAGGTCATCCCTGATTCCCTTCAGTGGTCATTTGGTCATTTCGGGCACCTTTTTGTGCCTTATTCATAATAAAAACAGGTCTGGGTGAAAATGTCCACGTTTTCGTCCTTGACATTTTTGCTTTTTTCCATTATGGCTCAAAGTTGTTCAGATCTTAGAAATGGCCAAGTCCTGCCCCCTTGAGATTTGGATGTCCTTGCGACGGACTTCTGAGAAAGACGTCCAAAATTAGGTTTTGATTATACTGATTTGGATGTCTCTGTGAGATGGACGTCCAAGTGCTGATTTATGTCACTTTTTGGACGCCTGTCTCTTTTGAAAATGAGCCTATCTACTATTTATTTATTGACATACCCCACATTTTTCCAAACATGCATGGGTTCAATGTTGCTTACAAATAATTTGAGATTACAAAGTGAACATTATATACATCTTGTGTTTACCACTATTGATGATTTCAGGAGATGATAGCAATGTAGAAAATTATAGATAGATAGATAGATAGATAGATAGATAGATAGATAGAAAACACACTCTGGAACATGCTTGTTGTAAGGGGTTTTAGAATATAAGTGTGGATGAGCATAATTCCAATATCACCATCTCAATAATTGCAAACAGTTATTATTGCTAATTAGTATCCATTAGTAAAAAAATGTTTAAAGAGGATGGTTGTAACATTTTACAGAAACTCACATAATTATTTAAGGCTCTGATATATTTTGGAAGGGAATTCCACTACTTGGTACCTTGATAGGAGAATCCGGATGTAAATACTGATTTATAGACTACTTTCCTACAGCTGAGAAAGTAAAGAAGCAAATAGTCACAGCCTCCTAAAATTGCATTACATGGGGGAAGATCTATTAAAATTTGCATATAGGAAGGAGCCATACCATTTAGTACCATATGGTAGATTAATCCACATAGTTTGAAAGCAATTCTGGCTCTGATTGGAAACCAATGCAACTTTTGAAGCAATGGGGTAGATCTCTCGAACTGGGGTGACCTATAGATAAGTCTTACTGCTATGTTCTGTGCTATTTGCAGCTTTTTAAACTTTTCTTCCTTGCAACTGGTGTAAATCATGTTGCAATAATCTATTTGAGAGTGCACTAGGGATTGCATTCAAGTATGGAAGATTTTGGTAGAGAAAAAAGATCTAATCCTTTTTTAATTTCTATAGAGTTCTGAAAACTTTTGTTACAACTTGGGACATCTGGAGTTCTAATGATAGGTGTTGGTCAATAGGTCACTTCCAAGATTATTAGGATTGACTTGAGTGGGTAATTAATTTGGTCAATTGTAAAGTATTTGTATGGGATGATGTGAAAAGTATTGGTTATGACCAAACATTTTGCTTTCTCTCGATTACGTTTCCATTTAAAAGCAGCTGCTCAAGATTCCATCAAGTCTAGGCCAGACTTGATGTTGTCCTGGATGGCATGAATGTCATTATTGAATGGGAGATATATTATTACATCATCTGCATAGATGAAGGTGTTTAGACCAGATGCTTCCAGTTTCCTACCAGAGGAGCCATTATGATGTTGAATAATATGGGTGAGAGAGGGGAGCCTTGTGACACCCCACAATCTGACAAGATCTATATTTTAAGAAGCATTGAATCATTGATGAACTTTCCCACATATACCCAGATTATCCATCAATCCTAGTAATATATTGTGGGCAACTATATCAAAGGCACTAGACATGTCAAACTGTAACACTATGATCTTCATGCCAATATTCATCTCACTTCTAAAATTGGCCATGAATGTTGTCATGACAGTTTTGGTGCTATAAGATAGGCGAAAACCAGACTGAGAACTGTGAAGTAAAGAAAAGGTTAGATATTCCATGAGTTGGTGTGTAACCAGACCTTCTATTACCTTGACCAGCAACGGGATCAAAGCAACTGGTCTATAGTTAGTAACATCACACACGTTAGCACATGGATTTTTTGGTATAGAAGTTAAGACAATATTACCCTTCTTAACTGGGAAATGATCATGTGAGAGCATAAAGATATTGTGAACTTTTTAGATGGGCAATGAACTAATCGGGTGCTGCTTTTAATAAGTGACTCGGGCATGTGTCTAGTATACAGTGTGATGAGGAATACTTAAGTAGGAAAGATTTTGCTTGGGATAATATTGGTAAAGAGAATGAAGACCAGATTCTATTTGCTTTAATATCTGTATTCTAATGGTCAAGTTCTACGATGAAGTTAACCGAGTCTGTGTTGGAATTGATTATGTTATTCCTGATTTTGATTATCTTTTGCTCAAAACAGTTAGCTAATTGTTCAGCTGAGGGGGTAAGGCCATTGTTCAGTGTTAAGTTTTTTTTGGTTTGCTAGTAGGTTGTTGATTAGGCCATATAGTTTCTTTATATTCAGTGATTCACCTCCAATATATTTACCGTAGTAATTAGTTTTTGCTAGCTTTTTTTGTATTCTTTGACAGATTTATTTCTATAGTATCCAGTTTTCATTAATTTTTGTTTTAAACCAGGTTCTATCTGGTTTTCTACATGTTCTTTTCATGGTTAGAATGTCTTGGTTAAACCAGAGAGATATTCTCTTTTTAGGTTTAATTTTAGGTTTTTTTTTTTTTCAGGAGCTATCAATCTAAAGTGAGTTTACTTAAGTCATCCCAGTATGTCATAAAGTCAATGGAGTCTGAGATATTTAAGAGTTTCTCACTAGTGATGTTAGCCCAAATTTCTTCAGCTTCAATCTTACGTAGGTGAGCCATTGTGGACACTGTTTGTTTTGGTAACTTCTTTCCAATTTAGTGTGAACACGAGTTTGCTATGGTCTGACCATATAGTAGGTACCCAGTTGATATCAGAGATGTTAATGTCCCAATTTTGGCTTGATTATGACTGTTGTGGGTTTATGCAGATTAACCCCACATATATTATACCACTGCTATTCCAGATAGTGGTGTGGATACCTTATAAGGTACCCAAGAAGGTTTATGGATCCCTTGTTGAATTCACATTTCTCTAGCTTAGAGTATAACTTATGTTTCTGGAGACATATGAGAATTTAACAGACTTGGGGGCTCATTTTCAAAGCACTTAGATTTACAAAGTTCCATAGATTACTTTGAAAATATGCCTCATGGTGATTATGATGTGCAGGATTTTCAGAGCACATCAAGATTTTATTAGATATTCTATGACACGCTGGTCTAAAAAGGTCATAAGTACATAAGCACTGCCACGCTGGGAAAAGACCAAAGGTCCATCAAGCCCAGCACTCCATCTCCGACAGCAGCCAATCGAGGCCCCAAGAACCTGGCAAAACTCCCAAATTTAATAATGATCAATGGACTTTGCCTTCAGGAATCTGTCCAGACCCCCTTTAAACTCAGCAAGGCCAGCTGCCGTCACTACCTTCTTCGGCAATGAGTTATAGAGTCTAACCACGCGCTGAGTAAAGAAAAACTTTCTCCAATTTGTTTTAAACCTACCACATTCTAATTTCATCTTGTGTCCCCTGGTTCTATTATTGTTAGAAAGCGTAAACAAATGCTTCACATCTGTCTGCTCTACCCCACTCATTATTTTGTACACCTCTATTATGTCACCCCTCAGCCACCTTTTCTCCAGGCTAAAGAGTCCTAGCCTTCTTAACCTCTCCTCATAAGGTAGTCGTCCCATCCCTTTTATATTTTTGTCGCCCTTCTCTGCACCTTCTCCAATTCCTTTATATCTTTTTTGAGATGAGGCGACCAGAACTGAACACAATATTCCAGGTGCGGTCGCACCATGGAGCGATATAACGGCATTATAACATCCTCATGCTTGTTTTCCATCCCTTTTCTAATAATACTCAACATTCTGTTCGCCTTCTTAGCCGCCGCAGCACATTGAGCGGAAGATTTCAACGTCCTATCCACGATGACTCCCAGATCCCTTTCTCGGTTCGTAACTCCTAAAGCAGAACCTTGCATGACATAGCCGTAATTCAGGTTCCTCCTTCCCACGTGCATCACTTTGCACTTGTCAACGTTGAACTTCATCTGCTATTTGGACGCCCAATCCCCCAGTCTCACGAGGTCCTCTTGTAATCTTTCACACTCCTCCCGCGACGAGATGACCCTGGATAACTTTGTGTCATCTGCGAATTTAATGACCTCACTAGTTACTCCCATCTCAAGGTCATTTATAAATATGTTAAAAAGCATTGTCAGGCAGGGTAGAGTAGGCATTCCGGGCTTTCCTATGACTTCTCTTTCAGACCCCAACCTGTCCTGCAGGGAGGTCACAGGATACCCTTGCCAGATGATATTAAGGTTATATTTGAAAATAATGGTCCCCCCATTCAGAGAGGAATATTAGAGGTTAAATGTTAGTATAGTAAATAAGATGGGAAATGATTAAATGCTGTTTTTACCAGATGCAGGAAACTGTTATTAGACATAAACATGTTTGGAAGCGAACAGGGAAGTAAATGCAATATATGCAGATATCTGTGCATACAGATATGTATGGAATAATGTATGATAGTTTCGCATTCCTATAAATATTAGATTTTTACTGGAAGCACTAGCAGTGTTGGAAAGTACCCTGAATCTCCTGAACTCGCAGATGTAAGCAAAATATAATCTAGCCAATGATTTTTTTAAAGTTTGAGTCTCATGATTTGTGATGTAACCAGTTAATTTATGACTTAATGCATTCTTAATAAAAGAGCGGAGGACCTGAGGGATTTTGAGACAGTTCTGGTGAGCTCATTATCATTATGTGGGACCCTCAGGCATTCTCCCAAAGGACTTTGATATATTTTATTAGTGGTATGTGTGTGTTTTCTGTTCTTTGGCCTTCTAGAGATGGGAGTAAAGAGCCGGGTATCATACCTGCTCCGGTGGGGTCTTAGGCAATCAGTAGAAGTGAGGGGCTGGTTCTGTAAGGAACAGCATTACTGCGAGTGAGGGAAGGAAGCATGAATTGTAGTAAGAGACCAAACAGGAATATGGTATTTTTGAACAGAGTGAATAAGAATAGAGAACCTGGTTTTCCCAAAATAGCATGAACAATAATAAAGGTAGACTGCACCAGACAATTCTCAAGGCAATATGAACAACAGCAAATGCAAAATTAACAAATGCTTCTCAAAACCACTCTATTCTTTTAACCCAAACTAGGCTCTGGACTTCAGTCTCCTTAACTCATTGTTCATATGCCCAGCTGTAGTGTCCCTTGTATCTTCCCTTCCCTTGTCAGGGATTTTCTCCCTGAAATGAGGCTACCTAGTCAAGTGCACAACCCCAAATTAAGTAATATAATTCAATGAAAATCTGAGCCTGGCCAGTTATGTGATGGTGCAGACTTATTCTCCGAGGACAAGCAGGCCTATCTTTTCTCAAAAGTGGGTAATGCAGGCTGCGTTGCCTGGTCCAGATCTTATGACATGCATAAGAAGAGCTTTATGGAGCGTGAGATTGATATACTTAGGAAATGATCATTTGCTGGCTGACCTTCACTGGTTACCAATTAGAAAACATAATAAATTGAAATGCTATTTGTTTGTCCACAGACTCTTTTTTTTTTTTTTTTGGAACTGCACTTATATCTATAAACCAACTTATAAATCCTCCCGCCAGTTATAAAGTCTTAAAGCTTAGAAATCAAATTTCTTGAATTACCCATCTGTTAAAAATATGAAATACAAGCACCTATTTTTATCTATATTTTCCTATCAGGCTGTAAAGTTTTGAAACATATTACCTTCTTAGATCTGAAGCAAATTATATGCTTTTTTTGCTGTAAGCTAAAAACTTTTCACTTTTCTGATAATTATTAACTATTCACATTAATATGTGTAATTCCCAGAAATGACTGGTTAGTACATTTTTTTAAAAGTTCAAATATATTTATTGAATTTTCAATAAAGTAAACAAGTGAACAAGTAAACCAACATTAAACTGTCATAGGCATGGTATAAAGACAATTCTATACACTGCAATATCTCTGTTATAACAGTGCAACCAGTAAAAGAGAAAAATAAAATAAACAATCATACTTGGAGGGGCATTTTTGAAAGAAACGTCCAAGTTGGGATTTGGATGTCTTTGTCCAAATCCGGGGGGCAGGGAAAAGCGTAGGCCCAAACAGGTTCATTATTATCATATCCCCCCTTGAAAGCCTGCGTAAGCAAGGGCTTCACACACAGGGATATGCGAGGTTGATGGCATAGGGGAAAGGCCCAATGTACATAACAGCTCAGTCCTGCGGCTATAACTGTGACCTGCCTGTAGGTGCAATATGTTAGTACCCTGGTCATAGGCTGTCTTAGGTTGCGAGCGGGAAGAAGGCACTCACTTTTACCCGTCCTGGCCACACGACCTCCAGAGTACTAAGATTTATAAGTAGACCAAGGGCACATAGAACAAGGTGGTCAGAACGTGTATCAAATGGATAATTAGAAATCGTACCTCCCCCCTTGGACCTTATATTAATTGTGACGTACAATATTTCCTGTGGTTGCTGAGGAAAGGGAACGAACAGCAAGGAAGAGACACAAAACTAAGCAATAAAAGCCTAAAACCAGTAAAGCATAATAAACCCAAACATAATATATCTTGTAATAAACTTAAAATGTATATGTCTAAACCTAAAACTAATACATCTTATAATTAACCTACAATTAATGCATCTTATGGTAAATGTAAATAAATATAACATCATATAATAAGTGTAAAATAAGCATGTCCTATACTAAACTTATCCTAAAAGTAATATATTGTATAGTAAAAGAAATTATGTATTGGTAGATAATTTTTCATGCAGGACAAAAGGATTGACCTGTAGGCCTTATTCCTTACTACTAGCAGTTTCATTAATATGTTTTAGCAAAACATAAGTAGTAGGATGTAAGTGGTTACGTATTGTATGATAAATTATACTTTATCCTAAAAGCAGTTGTTACCTAACATGGTCCATGCGTTCATATGCCTAGCTGACATCATGGTCTTCACTGATAGGATGGCCTATGTTGTCATAGAACCCAATCTCAGTGTCGCGAGTCAGTCTTTCATAGAGCACATACTGTCCAGCTGGATCTTTCTTGCTAAGGGCAGTTTCAATCAGGCGTTCAACAAGTCTCCTAACACATGGTATGATGCAGTATACTACAAGCACAAACACAGCAACAACAATGAATTTAGTTGTAGCAGCAGAGAGGAAGACATTTTTCCATTTCCCAAAGGCACTGTCCAGCCACTCTGTCCAAGACGTGTCAATGCCAGAATTTTCTGCAAGTTCATTGGCAAGGGCGGTGAGACCTTCTAGAGCCCTGGTAATGGTACCATCGGGTGCTGTATTATTGGGAATGAAAGTACAACAGTGAGGGCCAGTCATGGCACAGACACCCCCTTTCTCAGCAAGCATCATATCAAGGACTATCCGATTCTCAAAGGCCATCCGGCTTGTGGCATCTAGCTGTTTGGTAATCCCTTGTACAGCATCTCGAGTGTAGTTGATGAAGCGCTGCAGATTATAGTAAATATAGTTAATCCAATCTACATTTTTATTAATGGTCACCCACCAGAGTATGGACTCGAATCCTGCTGCAATTTGGTTGCAGGCCTTATGCTCATCAGGTACCCCCCTTGGCACGCCTATAGTGTCCAGGAAGACTGCTTCATCAAATGAACCGGGAATCTCTTCCCTCTTTTGTCTGGGTTTGTTTCAGCTAGGGATAGGTTGGCTCAGGATAAGTTTGTCACCACGTTGTGATGCAATGGCAATGGGAATTATCAATTGAACCAGGGCACATTGTCCTTGCCATCTACTACTACTACTACTACTACTACTATTTAACATTTCTAAAGCACTACTAGGGTTACGCAGCGCTGTACAATTTAACATCTATGTGGCAAAGTCGGGTAAAGAGTTTATTTTATTTTATTTTTGTTACATTTGTACCCCGCGCTTTCCCACTCATGGCAGGCTCAATGCGGCGGGCAATGGAGGGTTAAGTGACTTGCCCAGAGTCACAAGGAGCTGCCTGTGCTGGGAATCGAACTCACTTCCTCAGTTCCCCAGGACCAAAGTCCACCACCCTAACCACTAGGCCACTCCTCCACTCTATTCCCGCAATACCACCACACATCTGCTCCAGGGTGTGTGAAATCAGAGAAATCTAGATTGCCACTGGAAGTAATGGAGGTATTGCATAATAGATCTCCCACCAAATAGGGGTTGTTAACATACTAACATATTGCACCTACAGGCAGGTCACAGTTACAGCCGCAGGACTGAACTGTTATGTACATTGGGCCTTTCCCCTATGCCATCAACCTCGCGTATCCCTGTGTGTGAAGCCCTTGCTTATGCAGGCCTTCAAGGGGGATATGATAATAATGAACCTGTTTGGGCCTACTCTGAACCAGAGTTCTGAAGGCCTGAAGTTAACAGCTGAAATTAAAAGCATCACCTCTGTGTGACCCAGAGATTGTACTTTGTGATAAGCTGGCCCTGCAGCCAGGGGCGGAGGACAGAAGGTGTGTAGGACTTTCTGCAAATTATCTGGACATGCAGGCAAAGAGATAAAAAGTTGCTGATGAAATGGACCGTGACATAAGCTCATAAACAAACTAATCAGTCTTATGTTTCTGTGGACCAACCTAAACAATCTTGATGAGCAGAAGAAGAAAAGGGGAACATGAAAAAGGCGGGCTTAGTGATGTGGCTCCCATAGACTCAATGTTAAGTTTTCCATATATAAGTGAATGTATGTCTTACTTCTATGGAGTTGTACTTAGAGACTGCTCTTTGCATCTTGGGTACACTCCCATGAGAAAAGCATTGTAGACTTATTGGTTGTCTGTTTTTCTAACTTGGTAAGTGAATAAAAATTCAGTATTTTCTCATATCCTTGTGGCGTGCACTTTGTTTCTACATAACTACTGGAGTATGTGGAGTATTCCTCTGGGTTGGGAAGAAAGAAAGAAATAAACAACACACACAGGGATTATGAATAAATTTCCTAGTTGTGACATATTTCATTATAAATCATTCATGTTATTTCTATTGTGAGATATTCTGACTGAATTGTACTGCTTTTTTTTTTAATTATTATTATTGGTTGCCATGTGTACTGCCAATATCTGTTGACATGGGCATGGCTAGATTAAGGTACTGGCAAACTAGGAACATACCTAGGGTCCAAAATGTAGGAGAGCCCTATCAGATGTGCTTAGCACTCAGGAAGTTAGAATTGGCAACTATCTGGCTTTTTTTTTTTTTTAAATATTGTACTGATTTTTACATTCATGTTCAGAAGTTAGCAGAATGGCTAACATGTCCAAACATTTACCCTTGTGTGACAAAGCCTGCCCTGCCTGTTTCCAGGGTAACTAGCAGCGGAGACTGGGAATAGAATCCAGCCAATGGGAAGGCTGTGGGTGAGCACTAAAAGGCAGTTCTAGTAAAAAAAAAAACCATTGTGGATAAGATCTAGGCAATGGGAAGGCTGCGATGGCACAGCATCGGAAGGATGAACTTGTCACAGAAAGGGAAATGGTAAGCCCTGTGCTGTAGCAATTAAGTTTCTGCATGCAGTGTAAGATGGAAAAAAAGTGAAGTGAACCCCTTCCTCCCATGGGAAAAACAGTTCCAACAGCTGCAGCATAGAAACACTGATTCACACCAGGGGCGTAGCTACTTGGGGTCACGGGGGGCATGGGTCCCCCCAGATTTGGCCCTGGCCCCCTGCCACCGACCCTTTCGACCCCCTTCCCCCCGCCGCCAACCCTCCTCCGCCCCTCCAGCTGAAGTCCTCTTCAGCACTGGTCTTTGGGCCTGCGCGTTGCTGCAGCTGATCTGGAAGGATTCTGTTTCTGTGCGAGTCGTCCTGACAGCCTGCACGTAGGAACTTAGGATTGTGCAGGACGTCAGGAGGACTCAGAAACAGAATCCTTCCAGATCAGCTGCAGCAACGCGCCAGCCTGCAGGCCAGCGCTGAAGAGAACTTTGTCTGGCGGGGGTTGGGGACCCCTGCCAGCACAGGTACCTGGGGGGTCGAAAGGGGAAGGTCAAAAGTGGTGGCGGTGATGGCGCTGGGAGGGGGGGGGGGTCAAAAGTGGCAGGGGGGTCGGTGGCGCCGGGGGACTAAAATGTGCCCCCTCAACTTGGGCTCTGGACCCCCCTCTCGCCGAAGTCTGGCTACGCCCCTGATTCATACTAACACATCAGTCACAGAATTGCACCTTTCAAAGACAGCATTGCACCTTTCAAACAGTCCCTTGCACTCATCTTTTCTCACACAGAGAACCAACACAGATATAAATACACACATACTAATATACCTACTCACCCACACACACACATGCATGCATGCACAGACACACAAATGCATATGTATACATATGAACACATACATACCATACCAGCCCACAAAGATACACAGCAGATAAACATACAAAACAGAAAAACACACACTCAGACAAAACACAGACACAAGACACATACACAAAGAGGGGTTGGACTGAATTCCATGAGCCGTGCTTTCTCCACTTGTTGAAAGATTAAACAACCAATTCATGTTTATCTGTACTTAACATAACATCAAGATTTATATTCCGTAAATACCTTCTCAGTTCCAAGCAGATTGTAAATTAAAAGAAACCAGCACAGTGTCTGGGAATTACACAATTAGATAGTGAGTATTAAAAACATTTATACCAGTGTTCCTTGAAGCATAATTAGATAAAAATTATAGAAATATTTGTACCACGAATCCTTATTTAACCCGTATCTATGAAAAAGAATAGTTTTAATATTCCTCCTAAAATCTAAATAACTATTGCATGAATGATTTTAAAACATGCAATCATGTCAAACTTTAGTGCTTGGAGCATTTTTGCATGTGTGATCACACAAAGGAAATCATTTCAAAAGCATTTCAAGTGTATATGTAAATGGCAATTTCCGAAAGCCACTATGTATACTTGGAGATAACCAGGATACAGAGATTTCAAGGATGTGTGTGTGAACAAAAAATTTAGATGTGTATTTCCCATCTTACAATGGGAATAAACATGTGTGCAAACAAATTTCACTGAACGTTAACAAAAGTGCTGGTTTTGGCCAGGGCTTTACATGAATTAAGGATGTAATTCTCTTTAATCCCCCATTTTTTTTTATTTCTACCTTCAAATAAAAATAAAAAAAATTGCAACAAGTTAATTGGCAACACATATATGTATACATTTGAAAATGGCCCCATTATAAGTGCCAACACTTACACATGGAAGTCACAAAATTGCTGCTTCCATGTATAAGGGCTAGCACTTTTTATGCATATGCATATTTGCAAAATGGTTGTTCCTGCTGTTTGTGCACTACCACACATCCTTATACATATGCAGCCTCATTTTAGAAGCAGGAATTGAGTCGCGCAGGTCAGTGCATCTCAAATTTAACCAGTAGTTTAGAACAGTACCTGCCAGTGTAGAGCTTGTTTTAAAATACAGGAGAAATGGATATTTATGCCCTGGTGTGTGTAGTATAAGCAAACATTTTAGAACATAACATATGAGTTTCCTTACTGGGTCAGACCAAGTGTCCATCTATCCCAGTATCCTGATTCCAACAGTGGCCAGTCCCAGGGGCGAACTGACTATTCGGGCAACCGGGCAGTGCCTGAGGGCCCAGAGGCTATGCCTGGATGCCCGGCATGCCGCTGGTGATCTAGTGGCTTCAGTGGGAGGAACATGTTCTTTCCTGCCTGGCCCACTGGGCTGCCATTATTCTCCCCCCAACCTGGCACCACTGTATTTTAAAAATGGCGGCTGAGACTCCCTGTGGAAGTCTTGCAAGACTGTCGAGACCCACGACACTACCGTGGGAAGTCTTAGCCACCATTTTGAAAACACATTTGAACTGGCAGGCAGGGGAATAGCAGCAGCGCAGCAGACAAGAAAGAACATGCCCCCTGCAGAGGCCACCAGACCACTAGGACTGGGGCAGCAGGGGCATCGGCTGCGGTGGCAGGAGGTGTCGGGCAGTGGCCAGGCGGGGGGCCCAGACCACCCTCAGTGCCCAGGGGCCCAGACAACCCTCAGTCCACCCCTGGTCAGTCCAGCCACAAATACCTGAGAGAGTCCCAAAAAGCAGTAAGATTCCATGCTACTTAATCCCAAGGATAAGCAGAGGCTTTCTCCAGGTCTACCTTAATAACAGTTTATGAACTTTTCCTCCAGGAATTATCATTTTTTGAACCCTACTACATTAACTGCTTTTATCATGTAAGTGTTCCAGAGCTCAACTATACACTGAGGTCTAGTTTCTATATATGGTACCTGTAAAATCAGCACCAAAAAAATTTCCACCTACGTGTATTCTATAAACTGTGCCTAAATTTAGGTGCGATTTATAGAACATTCCTAGCGGGTTTATAGAATATGCCAAGTGGCTACGCCTTTGCCTAACTCTAGGTGCATCCATTTACACCAAATAAAACTTGGTGTGAATACCAGCGCCTAAGTTAGGTGCGGAGCAAGTATATTTCATAGCTCTGCATGTAAGTTTTCAAAATACCCATAACCCGCCCATTCCAAACCCATGGTCATGTCCCTTTTTTGGCAGCACACATTAGAATTTATGCACACCACTTTACAGAATATGCTTAGCAAGTTGTGCGCATAAATTCTAATTAATGCAAATTAGTATCAAAAATTTCTTGTTAAGTGGCAACCATCAGTGCTGATTGGCTTGTTAAAAGTAATTAAATTGTGCATGCAAATCCAGAATATGACCAGATTTGTGCATGCAATTTTGGTTGTGCTATATAGAATCCAGGAGTGAGCAAAAATTATTTTCTCCTATTTGTTTTAAATGTACCACTGTGTAACTTCATGGATTATCCCCTAGTATTTGTACCTCTTAAAAGAGTAAACAGTTTATTCACATTTACCTGTTGAAAAATAAACATATAACATATAGATGTATTCAAAACCAGTATATAACCGGTTATCTTTACTACTTTGGAAACATACGGTAACCAATTATTATCCTGATGCTGTCACAGTGACTGGTTTGTTTGCCAGTTTGGCTTTTGGGGAGGGGAGACAAATCCCACTGGGTGATTACAGGGGCAATCTCCCTAATCCTTCCAGTGGAGTGCTGGTCAATAGCAGCTATTTACTAAATCCTAAATGTGCTTGGTAGCAGGTGTAATTCCCAACGTCAATCTTGTGCCGCATGTGTAGCAACCCAGAAGGAAACTGGGTACCTACTAGAGCAATATTTGATGTATTGGGAAGTGTTCAATAAGGGGCCTGCAGACATCCTAACTCCTCACAGACCTCATGACTGCCCAACAGACTTACAACCTGGGGCAGAATTTAATCCCTTTTGAAACCAGAACTCAAGGCACTAAGGTGTTCTTTTACAAAGGCGCACTGAAAATGGCTTGCGGTACTGTAGGCATGGGTTTTGGGCGCGTGCCAATCCATTTTTTAGCGCGCCTATAAAAAAGGCCTTTTTTAAAATGTTTGCTGAAAATGGACGTGTGGCAAAATGAAAATTGCTGCGTGTCCATGTTGGGTCTGAGACCTTACCGCCAGCCATTGACCTAGCAGTATAGACTCATGTGGTAAGAAGGCGGTAATGACCTATGTGCGCCAAATGCCACTTGGCGCATGTCCGTTACGCGTGCCTGAAAATAAAAAATATTTTTCAGATGTGTGTATTGGACGCACGCCAAAAATGAAATCACCGCAAGAGCCACGCGGTAGTCGGGCGGTAACGTAGACGCTTATGCGGCTCAGTAAAAGGAATACCTGGAAATTGCCCCCCAAGTGAATTAACAGAATGCTCCCAGGCAGCCCCTCATTTTCACCAAACTTGACAATACAATAACAAATGTTTCTGTACTGCAACACCCAAAAGCATGTAGTTCAGTGCGGATTTGTCAAAAATGTATTAACCAGGGGGGTGCTAGAGAGCGGATTCTGAATGGACGCATGATCAAGAGGCTCCTCACCTTCCTGGATTAAATATCATCTTTTAACCTTTTAAGTTGCAAGGAAACCTTTTCGATTATAACTCTTCACTTTGCAGTTTATAGCCACTTGTAAGCAAACTATAATTGAAGTGGCGTTGTCATGGGCTCCAGCTCTAAACAATCGAAGATGGATCCTCTGTCACCAGACAAAACTGTGAGAGATAAATCTGACAACACCACTTCACTTACAGCAATTGTAGAGCAATTAAATTCCATTGCTGGTATGTTCTCTGAGAATTCTTCTGATGAGAAATGCATAAAGTTGGAGGTGGCACAAATCAATGCTCGCCTTAAGGCATTTGAAGGCAGAACCCTGTATTTCAGCGTGCCTCCAGGATGACGCAAGAAATTCAACACGCCATAGAAGATGCAGGAAACAGACAACGCCACAACAATATTCACCTGCTTGGTCTTCCAGAAAAATTGGAAGGTGAGAACCCAATTAAATTTGTTGAAGAATTTATACCAAAACGTTTGAAGCTCTCATTTCAGTACCCCTTTGAAATAGAAAGGGCTCATAGAGTTCCATTGGGTCCCTTCAATGGTGGGAAAACACCGTGGCCTATTATTATGAAAATTCGAGATTCCCTCAAGTTCTTGAAATTTTGCAACTAGTTAAATCACAGCACAATCTTAAATGGAATGGTCACCAACTACATTTTCTTCCAGACTTCACTAAACATACTGTGGATACTCGCAAAAAATGTCTTAATTTACGACTACATCTGAAGGCCTTAATTGCACGTTTAGGATTATTAAATCCTTCTCGGATGAAAGTAACTCACCTTAATGCAACAAAAACATATACCAATCCGGCTTTATTGGAAAAATACATTTCTGAGCAAGAAGAAATTGTTATGCATACTTCTACGTGAATTTTGTTTGAAAGAACTGATACAAATTCCGTAAAGATCCAGTATATGTATCTTCTGTTTACTATTGCATGCCAATGTTTCTATCTCAATACATTATATTTTTGAGTATGCTGTCAATGTCTTTGGCAGCTTTATTTTCCTTGCTATTGAATATATACAACAGCTTTGCTATTGATTATTAAAGGTTCTATTCAACAAAGTATATCATTCCCAGGGAAGGTGAGGAGCTTTTGCTTCTTTTTGATTTCCACACTCACTCCTCCATAGGGCTCCTAAGGGAGAGTAAGATAATTATGGCATTTTTTCTTTTTGTCATAATTGTTCTGTTTTTGCTTCTTTTATTGTCATAGCTTATACACTGAAAACTTTCAATTTCTTAACTGGGTGCAATACTATTATTTGTTTCATATTAGGATATCTTTAAATAAATGCATTAAATGTGTCTCTGTTAATTTAAAAGGTATTTTGAATCCTATTAAAAGGAAAAAGATCTTGTCTTACTTACAAAATCTCTCAGCATCTGTGGCTTTTTTTTTTTTAGAAGAGACACATTTATTTTCTACAGGATCTGTTAAATTAAAATCTAAATGTTTTACTACCTGTTATATTTCTCCTGGAGTTAAAAGGAAAAAGTATTGCTATTTTATTAGCCAAACATCTTCAATATTCTCTTGTAAACCATCATGCAGATTCTGAAGGTAGATGGGTAATTGTTGTATTGCAAATGCATAATGTTTCTTATGTCTTCATTAATGTTTATGGTCACAATTTAGATTGTCCCCAATTCTTTAAAGATATCATCAGATATGTAGGCCATGTTTTATTAGGTAGTGATATAAATATTCCCATTGTTTATGTTTTAGACAGAAAATCGTCAGCTAAATATAAAATTACTAATTCTTATGCAGCTATTCATGACTTGTTAACCAAATTTGGTTTAATTGATGCTTGAAAATTACTTCATCCAGACACGTTGGATTACACTTTCTTTTCAAATCCTCATTAATCATATTCCAGACTGGACTACTGGTTTCTTTTGAAATCCTGATTGACAACCTATTAACTTCGACAATTGAATCAATACATATTTCTGATCATGCTGGTGTCACAATTTCTTTGGATAGTAACTCTTCTTTACCAGAGACCAAAATGTGGCATTTTAACTCAGCCTTTACTGCAAGAGGAAACATTTCTTCAAAAAATTACTGACTATACTGCAACATTCTTTGAGCTGAATAACACTCCTGATGTCTCTCCTTTAACTATATGGGACTCATATAAAGCGTATATTCGGGAAGTAATTATTGCACATTCAGTGCATATTAATACTCTATGTAAATAAGAACTAGTACAATTGGAAAAAGAAATTCACTCACTTTAACACAAATTTATGACAACTGGTATAAAGGAAGACCTGGATAACCTTCAAAAACATAAATTCGAATATAATAAATTATTGAGCCTTAAAGCTGGAATTCAACTTTCTCTCAATCTGCTGTATATTATTCTGGCATGAATAGAATTGGCAGAATTCTTGCTAACTATTTAAAAGGTGCCAAGAAAAAGATTTTGATTCATGCTATTAATTATAATGGAATTGTATTGACCAAGCAAAAATATATCATTTAGCATTTTTTGAACTTTAATAAGGTTATCTATTCATCTCATCATAATGCATCTCTTGACCAAATGGTTTCTTTCCTACAATCTCTGAAGTGTCCAAACTTGAACTCACAATCTCTTTCACATTTGGACACTGACATTTCCTTGTCCGAGATTAAAAAAGCCATCTCTTCACTAAGTCCGAGAAAACCTCCAAGTAGTGATGGCCTTACTGTGGAATATTATCAAAACTTTTCTTCTATACTAACATATTATTATTCTCCTAGAAAAACCTGGTAGAGATCCTCTCCTTGCTGCTAATTACCGACCCGTATCTCTATATGACTGTAAACGTTTTGCAAAGGTCTTAGCAAATAGGTTAGCAGCGGTAATTGGTCTTATAGTAGCACCTGAACAAAATGGTTTTATTCCTGGTCGCTATGGGTCAGATAATTCCAGAATGTTTAGCCATATCCTATATAATAATTCTCACCTCCAACGTTCTGACCTGCCTGGGACCGTGGCTCCCTCGGAGTTGGTCAGGAAGGCTCCGTAGATCAGACTGATGTCACTGGCCGCATTATGACGTGACCCTAGCAGACCAACTCCGAGGGAGCCACGGTCCCAGGCAAGAAAGCACATTGGAGGTGAGAATTACAGGTAGTGCTGCTGAAGGAGCTCAGTCGACGATAATGGCGCCGTAAACACCCCCCTCCCCCTCTTCTGTCGTTTCAGGACCCCCTCCCTCTGCACCCCTCTCTGGCCCTCCCCTTCGTAAGAACTGGCTGCTTAAAAGGTTTTACCTCCTGTACGCAGGGACGCCGCTTCCATCAGCCTTTTCTTTCGCTTCTGTTTCAGCAGAGCGGGACCACAGGAACAGCTGAAACACACGCGAAAAAAAAAGCTGTCAGAAGCGGCGTCCCTACGTGCAGGAGGTAAAAACTTTTAAGCAGACAGCTCTTACGAAGGGGATGGCCAGACAGGTGGGGAGTAGGAGGGGTCCTGAACGAAAGGGGGGTCAAGAACGACATGGGGGGTCCTGAAACTACAAAGGGGGGGTCCTGAAACGACAGAGGGGGAGAAGGGGGTCCTGAAACAACACGGGGGGAGGGGATGGGGGGTCCTGGATCAGGGAGTAGCGGGGGGGAAGGGGGTCCTGGAACTCGGAGAGGGGGGAGAGGCGGAGCGGGAACGGAAGAGGGGGGATGGGAAGAAGTGGAAGGAGGTCCTGGAACTCGGATGGGAAGACGTGGGAGGGGGTTCTGGAACTCGGACAGGGGTGGAAGGGGGGAAGGAGGAGGAAGAAGAGGGGGAGGGGGGTTCTGCAAACTCTCGGTCTCATACACTCTCAGTCTCACAAAGAGTCTGTGTATCGCACACATACTCTCACACTTGCTCTCTCTCACACACACTGTATCTGTGAAACACACACTCTCTCTCACACTCACTGTGTCTCACATACGCACTCGCACACACTGTCATTCTCACACACACACTGTCTCTCACAGACACACTCACACCCAGTCTCTCTCTCTGTCACACACATACACTCGCACAGTCACTCTCTCTCTCACACACAGTCACTCTCACACACATACTCTCTAAAACATACACACTCCGAGGAAAACCTTGCTAGTGTCCGTTTCATTTGTGTCAGAAACGGGCCTTTTTTTTACTAGTATTACATATTTCTAGACAAGTTAATATTTCAACCTTTGTAATTTCTTTGGACACAGAGAAAGCATTCAACTATGTTGAATGGCCTTTTCTATTTCAAGTTCTGAAATGGTTTAATTTTGGCCCTAAATGTATTGATATGGTTTCTGTTTTACATTCAGCACCAACTGCTAAACTTTTGATAAATTCTTCAATTACAGACTCATTTCCATTGCATAGAGGTACCCGACAAGGGTGCCCTTTATCACCTTTACTATTTCTTCTTGTTCTGGAACCTCTTCTTATTGCTATCAAAGAACATCAAGAAATTCAAGGGGTGCCTATTGATGATTCTTCAATTAAACTTTCCACATATCCAGATGATATACTATCCAGCTTATAATCGAACGAGAATAACGCCCAAGTTCCGACCTAAATCGGGAGATGGGCGTTTATCTCACAAAAACGAATAACGCGGTATAATCAAAAGCCGAATTTGGGTCGCTTTCAACTGCACTCCGTCGCGGATGCGGACAAAGTGGACGGGGGCGTGTCGAAGGCGTGTCGAAGGCGGAACTGGGGCGTGGTTATCGGGCGAACAGAGATGGGCGCCCTTCGCCGATAATGGAACAGTTTTGAGCTAGAATTTAGGACACTTTTCCTGGACCCTGTTTTTTTACGAATAAGGCCCCCAAAAGTGCCCTAAATTACCAGATGACCCCCAGAGGGAGTCGGGGATGACCTCCCCTGACTCCCCCAGTGGTCACTAACCCCCTCCCACCACAACAAATGATGTTTCACAACTTTTTACTTTCACCCTCAAATGTCATACCCTCCTCCCAAGCAGCAGTATGCAGGTCCCTGGAGCAGTTGTTAGGGGGTGCAGTGGACGTCAGGCAGGTGGACCCAGGCCCATCCCCCCCCCTACCTGTTACAATTGTGCTGCTTAATGCTATTAGTCGTCCAACCCCCCAAACCCACTGTACCCACATGTAGGTGCCCCCCTTCACCTCTTAGGGCTATAGTAATGATGTAGACTTGTGGGCAGTGGGTTTTGAGGGGGATTTGGGGGGCTCAACACCCAAGGGAAGGGTGCTATGCACCTGGGAGCTCTTTTACCTTTATTTGGTTTTTGTAAAAGTGCCCCCTAGGGTGCCCGGTTGGTGTCCTGCCATGTGAGGGGGACCAGTGCACTATGAATCCTGGCCCCTCCCACGAACAAATGCCTTGGATTTATTCGTTTTTGAGCTGGGCGATTTCATTTTCCATTATCGCTGAAAAGCAAAATCGCCCAGCTCACACCTTGACGAATAAAACATGGGCGTCTTTTTCTTTTAAAAAATACGATCCGCCCCGCCCCTTCACGGACCCGTTCTCGGAGATTAACGCCCATGGAGATAGGCGTTTCTGTTCCATTATGCCCCTCCACGTTACATTACTAATCCAGATAGTTCTCTTCCTCCTCTATCAACATTACTAGACTATTATGTTCTGTTTCTGGTTACAGAATTAATTGGTCAAAAACTGAATTACTGCCCCTGAATATACATTGCAATAGATCACAAATTGTATCCTTTCCTATAAGATGGTGTCCAAACCAAATTAAATATTTTGGTATCCTTTTTGGGGACTTCATGGAAAGATACACTTAAAATCAATATTAAATTGCTCCTGAAAAAAACCCGAGACACATGCAACTCTTGGTCTCCCTTACATCTTAGCTGGTGGGGGAGAATCAAAAATATTAAAATTATTATTGCTCCTAGAATCATACATGCAATGGGCATGTTACCTTTCCAGGTTCCTAAATCTTTCTTTCAGACTTTGGATAAAATTATATCTTCTTTTTTATGGAAAAATAAACCTTCAAGAATGTTGTTATCCAAATAACGAATGCCCAAACATTTAGGAGGTTTGTAATTGCCAGACTTCTACCTTTACAAATAAGCATTTTTGCTTACAGTACCATTGATATGGACAAATTCTCAAACGATTGATACTCCTACATGGTTATTTATTGAACAAACTCTGGTAAATCCCTTGTCACTAGACAAACTGCCACTATTGGCATCACCGGCAATAACTACTAATTGGGGCCAATTATAAATTACACCCTTAAAGCTGTTCTTATTTTAGATTCTACTTGTAAGTTTTCTATTTCTTCTTCAATGAAGGCCTCAATTTGGAGTCATCCCCATATAAAGATTGGTTCTGCTCTCTTTTTATGTAAAGAATGGGTATCTCGAGGTATTTATTGTTTAGCAGATATATGCTCTCAGGAAAATATCCTTTCCTTTGAAAATTTAGCTTGTAAGTTTCATCTTCCTGATAATCAATATTTTAAATATCTATAATTAAAATCTGCAATCACCCAACTTGTTGAATAAACACCATATTGTATATCAAATCCTAGATATACTTAAAGTGTTTACCTCTATTTCTCAGCCAAAGGGAATTGCATCTAAATTTTATTCTATTTTACTACCCCTTACTCATTCAAAAATTACTTCCCTTCAAAACATATGGATAATGGACACTGATCATTCAATGTCTAACGAACTATGGAAATGGTTTTGGACCAAATCTATGAAACCTATTACATCAGCCCCAATACTGCAATCTCTCTTTCTGTTGGCCCATAAAGCATTATGGACCCCAGTTAAACAACATAAAGTTGATTCTTCATTATCAGACTTATGCTAGTCCTGTAATAGTGGTATAGGTACCGTAGATCATATGTGTTTTTCCTGTCCTGACCTTCAATTATTTTGGTCGGCTGTTTGGGAGAGAATAAGTGCCATCCTTCATATCGAGTTTCCTCTCTCATATCAACTCATTATTTTTCGATCTGGAGGTTTAAAACAGGCAGACCACAATTGTAATTACAAATTATTTGATACTAGTAAAAAAGGCCCATTTCTGACACAAATGAAACGGGCGCTAGCAAGGTTTTCCTTGGAGTGTGTATGTTTGAGAGAGTGAGTGAATGTGCGAGTGTGTGTGTGAGAGAGAGAGAGTGAGTCTGGGTGCGAGTGTCTCTGTGAGAGAGAGTGCGTGTGTGAGAATGAGAGTGTGTGCAACTGTGTATGTGAGACACAGTATGAGAGAGAGAGAGAGAGAGTGTGTTTCACACAGATACAGTGTGTGCGAGAGAGAGAGTGTGTGTGAGACAGACTCTCTGTGAGACTGAGTGTATGAGACCAAGAGAGTGTGTGTGTGACTGTGTGACACATAGAGAGTGAGTGTGATACAGTGTGAGACAGTGTGTGAGAGACAGTGTGTGAGAGTGAGAGAGAGAAAGACATTGACTGAGAGAGAGAGAGTGTGTGTGTGTGACAGAGATACCTCCCCCCTCCCTCTCTGGTGTCAGGCCCCCCCTCCCTCCCTCTCTCTGATGTCAGGCCCCCCCTCTCTCTTTGGTGTCTGAGCGTTTCTGTGCAGGACACTGAGCTCTGGCTGTGCTTCAAGGAACTGACCAATCCTATTTAATAGAATGCACCTCCAACATTCTGAAGCCGAGAAACCTCGTGTGGTTTTTTTTTTGTTTTTTTTTTTGTTACTTTTGTACCCCGCATTTTCCCACTCATGGCAGGCTCAATGTGGCTTACATGGGGCAATGGAGGGTTAAGTGACTTGCCCAGAGTCACAAGGAGCTGCCTGTGCCTGAAGTGGGAATTGAACTCAGTTCCTCAGTTCCCCAGGACCAAAGTCCACCACCCTAACCACCCTAACCACTAGGCCACTCCTCCACTCCTCACTTCTGCTTGTGACGAACCCGGAAGTACGTGATATCAATTCAGGAGATGGATACAGTGAGCAGGAATGCCTCAGCCATGCAGTCAGCTTCAGAATGTTGGAGGTGCGTTTTATTATATAGGATATTGTTAGCTATAGCTATTTCCATTATTATTAATAACTGGAAGAACCACAAATTAGTCTCGTTCTGCTTTTGGTGGGCCAATGTATGTACAAGTCTCAAATATGAGAGAATTTTAGCGGAACACAACAACTCTATGCAACTTTCTCAAAAAACATGGGACCCAGTGATTAAATTTTGTCAATTTAAAAAATGTGAGTAGAGATTGTATTCAATGCCATTTTTTTCCTTTTTGTATGACTTTTAGGCACATTTTCGAAAGAGATGGACGTCAATCTTTCGAAATAAATCGGAACATGGACGTCCACCTCCCAGGGACATCCAAATCGGTATAATCGAAACCCGATTTTGGACGTTTCCAACTGCAGTCCGTCGCAAGGATGTCCAAATCTCCCCCCTCCCAGCTTCAGGGTCGTGGCCCCCCTCCCTCCGCCTGTCAGGGTCGTGGCCCCCTCCCTCCCTCCCACCCACCCACGTTCAGGTTCTCTCCCTCCCTCCCTCGCACCCACGTTCAGGCTGGCTGGCTCCCTCCCTCCCTCCCACGTTCAGGCTGGCAGGCTGGCTGGCTGGCTGGCTCCCTCCCACCCTCCCTCCGATGTTCAGGCTGTCTGCCTGCCTCCCTCCCTGCCTCCCATGTTCAGGCTGCTTTTCTCCCTCGCTTCCTCCGAGTTTCAGTGAAACGCTGTTACCCGGGTTCTTCTATTGTTCGCGACGCTCTGTTTTTGTTTGAAGCTACGCCTCCACCCGTGCCCGTACCCATGTTGTTTTATTGGTCGCGACGCTCTGTTTTTGTGTGTAGCTCTGCCTCTGCCCCTGTGCCTTGTCCATTTCGCCACTCCTCCTCGCACCTCCTGCGTTGTAATGAAGCTTTCGGCGAGTGTCAGTGCTCTGCCCTCACGTCATCATGTTGTGACGCGAGGGCGGGGCAGACATTCATGGGCAAACCGGATATCTACACCACCACAAAGAGAGACGTTTACGGCTTAGAACGTTGGAGGTGCGTTTTATATAGAGAGATGATTTTCTGGTACATTGATATTGTAATGCTTACAGAGTTTCTAATGAATGAGAAGTGCCACCTTGTGCTTTTCTGTGTAAACATTTTCCAACATCAGCACTTTGCAGCCAGCCACAAGATGAGTAACTGTTTCTAGCTCTTTCGTTCAGAATCAACAGATGTCTGTTGCACCAATTTTTTTGTGCTTGCTGTAAACCATTTTGTATGTAATCAGCTGTCCTGGGCTGCAACTATCAATCGCTCATACTTAGGTTTCAATTCACCTCTCCTTAACTATCATGTGTCCATTGTTGATTCACGAATGGTTCCTGTATTTCCTACTGTATTTATGCATTTGCCAGTTGTTGTTTCTCCCCTGCTGATCCAATTCCTTGAAGAGTTTGTTTTCTTCCTTCACAAATTCTGTTGTTTCCTTCTTTTTTAGTACCAATGGATTTTCAACTATTCCTTCTACTCGTCAGAATGCTTGTCCAAGTTTAATGATGGAACTGGATTTTGGAAGTTTTCTTTCATATTTCAGCACCTTTGTGCTTTGATATTGGATCATGCTATTAGAGAAGCCTGGAGGTCTATGATAGTAGCTCGATAGGTGTAATCTATTTATTTGAAACCCATCTCTCCTTCAGCTCTAGGAAAGTACAGTTTAGGCATACACTGATTCTTATAGATGACCTCGTGGGCATGGAGGAGTTTTCTTGTTCATACATCTAGTTTTTCAAGGTCTTTGAGAGGCCAATCTATGATACCAAAGCTATATGAGAGTGCAGGAAGTCCCAGCTGATTAATAGCCTGTATCTTATACCGCATTGTTAATGCACTCTTCAGTATTCATTTTAGTCTCTTATAATATTCTTTACTGATTTTTTCTCTCTCAGCGATTTCTGCATGATAGTTTTTCTTTCCTCCACTCCTAGATATTTATATATATCTTCCTGTTCAAGTTCCTTTATTTCATTCATCAGTCAAGAGATATTTTCAGTTTTGCTCAACTTTCCCCTAATGAAAGTAACCTTAGCACATTTGTCCAGCCCAAAAGTCATCTTGATGTTATCTGAAAAGCTTTTCACCACTTGAAGTTGTTTCACTAATTACTGGTCACTGGAGCTGTAGAGTTTCAGGTGATCTACAAACAGTAAATGTGATGTAACCTCTGGATTGTTAGTCTCTTATGGAGTAAGGCTAAACCCATAGCCAAAGGAGTTAATAAAAGTATTAAGTAGATTAAGTGCCAAACAAAACAGAAACGGGGATGGGAGTATCCCTGAAATATGCCTCATTGAATCTTGATGTTAGGAATGACAAATTCTCAATCTGAATTCTGTAGGTGGAGCATGGTTTGCCACATGTTCATGGTAAATTTGAGGTATTCAATCAATTCAGGGTTGATTTTTTTAATACATTTCAAGGCAATTTATTATCCAGGAATATAGGACACTATCAAAGGCTTTCATATAGTCAATCCATGCTAAAAATTCTGCTTTTCTTTGCATTGGCCATGATGGGTTCATTCATTATTAACTGGTCTTTCGTTCCATACGCTCTTATCTTACTGCCCTTCTGCTGCATTGCAATGATGAGTTTATATGACTGTGTATTTATTGCCATCTATTGCAGTAAACAGCTTGTAGACTGTAGGTAAACAAGTTATTGGCCTATAGTTTTTAGGAATGTTGCTTGGATCTCGCTTTGGAAGAAGTATTCTGCCTGATATCAGCCATTGTGGTGTCAGAACCAGCTGACTGACTGACTTTTTTGCAGTTTGCTATATGTTGGTGGAGAGATATTAACTGTTTGAGCCAAAAAGTGGTCACTCCATCTGGGCCAGGATTCTTCCATTTTGGGGCTCCTTTTAACTGGTTTTCCAACTCTTGTTACTTCAGGCCATTCCATAGGGTCATATTTACCTGTTCCAAATTCTCCTGTACACAGGGTAGCTATACTGCATCTTGGTTATGTTCTACAGGGTCCTCATATAACTTTCTCAAGAATGTTTCTGTCTCAGCTTTTGTTGGTGGTGGTTTCACCATACGGATATTCTTTTCCATTTCCTTGTATAATTGTTTTTGGTTTTCTCTAAATAATTTATTTTGATATCTCTCTTTTCTATTTTCTTCGTATCTCCACAATTTGTTATGCTTCAGGTGTTACTTTCAATTTATTATTGGAGCATATGAATGGAAGATCTTCTCCGTCAATGCCGCATGTTTCAGTTTGATATTTTGGATCTTCTTCAGTATCTGTGGTGATCATGATCCTTTAGGTACCCATCTATCGAGGACACCTCTGTTCACAAAGATTTTATTTTCCCTCCAAATGCGAGTTTTTCAAGGAGGAGTTGTTGTCTTTCTCTCTGCCTTTTGGCCCAGGATCCTCAATGGTAAAACCATCTCTAACAGTTTTGGCTGCACAATAGTGTTTTCAGTTAATTTCTATAATATTCAAAGGCTGTCTTTTTATACAAATTATAACCTTATTCATCAAACTCCTTACTTTAGGTGTTCGATTCAACTTGGGTAACCTTTCTTTCTCCTGGAGTCCAGCAAATTTGTCTATATCAATATAAGCCGGCAGCTCAACTGCTTATTCCTCCACCGCTGGGTCCTTCTCCTGCAATTCTTCTTTCTCTTCAGTTGCCTTCTATTCTTGTCCCTTACAGTGGGGGAAATAAGTATTTGATCCCTTGCTGATTTTGTAAGTTTGCCCACTGACAAAGACATGAGCAGCCCATAATTGAAGGGTAGGTTATTGGTAACAGTGAGAGATAGCACATCACAAATTAAATCCGGAAAATCACATTGTGGAAAGTATATGAATTTATTTGCATTCTGCAGAGGGAAATAAGTATTTAATCCCTCTGGCAAACAAGACCTAATACTTGGTGGCAAAACCCTTGTTGGCAAGCACAGCGGTCAGACGTCTTCTGTAGTTGATGATGAGGTTTGCACACATGTCAGGAGGAATTTTGGTCCACTCCTCTTTGCAGATCATCTCTAAATCATTAAGAGTTCTGGGCTGTCGCTTGGCAACTCGCAGCTTCAGCTCCCTCCATAAGTTTTCAATGGGATTAAGGTCTGGTGACTGGCTAGGCCACTCCATGACCCTAATGTGCTTCTTCCTGAGCCACTCCTTTGTTGCCTTGGCTGTATGTTTTGGGTCATTGTCGTGCTGGAAGACCCAGCCACGACCCATTTTTAAGGCCCTGGCGGAGGGAAGGAGGTTGTCACTCAGAATTGTACAGTACATGGCCCCATCCATTCTCCCATTGATGCGGTGAAGTAGTCCTGTGCCCTTAGCAGAGAAACACCCCCAAAACATAACATTTCCACCTCCATGCTTGACAGTGGGGACGGTGTTCTTTGGGTCATAGGCAGCATTTCTCTTCCTCCAAACACGGCGAGTTGAGTTCATGCCAAAGAGCTCAATTTTTGTCTCATCTGACCACAGCAACTTCTCCCAATCACTCTCGGCATCATCCAGGTGTTCACTGGCAAACTTCAGACGGGCCGTCACATGTGCCTTCCGGAGCAGGGGGACCTTGCGGGCACTGCAGGATTGCAATCCGTTATGTCGTAATGTGTTACCAATGGTTTTCGTGGTGACAGTGGTCCCAGCTGCCTTGAGATCATTGACAAGTTCCCCCCTTGTAGTTGTAGGCTGATTTCTAACCTTCCTCATGATCAAGGATACCCCACGAGGTGAGATTTTGCGTGGAGCCCCAGATCTTTGTCGATTGACAGTCATTTTGTACTTCTTCCATTTTCTTACTATGGCACCAACAGTTGTCTCCTTCTCGCCCAGCGTCTTACTGATGGTTTTGTAGCCCATTCCAGCCTTGTGCAGGTGTATGATCTTGTCCCTGACATCCTTAGACAGCTCCTTGCTCTTGGCCATTTTGTAGAGGTTAGAGTCTGACTGATTCACTGAGTCTGTGGACAGGTGTCTTTCATACAGGTGACCATTGCCGACAGCTGTCTGTCATGCAGGTAACGAGTTGATTTGGAGCATCTACCTGGTCTGTAGGGGCCAGATCTCTTACTGGTTGGTGGGGGATCAAATACTTATTTCCCTCTGCAGAATGCAAATAAATTCATATACTTTCCACAATGTGATTTTCCGGATTTAATTTGTGATGTGCTATCTCTCACTGTTACCAATAACCTACCCTTCAATTATGGGCTGCTCATGTCTTTGTCAGTGGGCAAACTTACAAAATCAGCAAGGGATCAAATACTTATTTCCCCCACTGTATTTGTCTTGCTATCTTGCATTTCTTGAGCTCCTTTCTCCATCTCATCTACCACAAAAACCTTACCCACTGCTGCCTCCATTTGCTGTAGCATCAGTTGTCTTATCCTTCGATACATTTCCTCTTTCCTCCAATTTCTGATGAGCTTACTTTATGAACTCTCTGTAATTAAATACAAGGTTTATAGCGTAATAACAGCAGTATATTATTTCTTTTTTAACTTCAAGTCCACCTAACAGTTTTTAATCCTCTTAATTTTGTCATCAGTTTCTGTAGTTTATCTCCTGCTGCAATGGGTCTACGAACAAGTTCACTGTGGCCTATGGCTGAATCAAGGATATTTTATTCTCCTGAAGGTTTTGCTCTATCGCTACCACCATCATTAGCCCTAGTGCATAAGTCAGAGGTAGGAATTTTTTTTATCCTGGGGGACGTGCGGCCAGTATGTATTCTTCTTTTTCTTTCCTACCATACTTATACTTACTGAGATTTAGGGTCACCACACAAAGGTACTCAGCAAGACTTGGGGCGAAAACATGTTCCCTCCCCCACAGAGACACACAGCAATCCACCAGTTAATCTGCTGAATTGCTTGTGATCCCCTTTGACTCCCTATCAGGCTTATTTTCGAAAGAGAATGACTCCCATCTTTTGACACAAATCGGAAGATGGGTATCCTTTTCACAAGGTCGCCCAAATTGGCATAATCGAAAGTCGATTTTGGGCGTCCCCAACTACTTTCTGTCGAGGGGATGACCAAAGTTCACGGGAGCGTGTTGGATGCATAGCGAAGGCGGGACTTGGGTGTGCCTAACACATGGGCGTCCTCGACCCATAATGAAAAAAAAGGGCATCCCTGACGAGCACTTGGATGACTTTACCTGGTCCTGTTTTTCTTCGACCAAGCCACAAAAACGTGCCTGAACTGACCAGATGACCACCTCCCCTTACTCCCCCAGTGGTCACTAACCTCCTCCCACCCTCAAAAAAACACCTTTAAAAATATTTTGTGCCAGCCTCTATGCCAGCCTCAAATGTCATACTCAGGTCCATGACAGCAGTATGCAGGTCCCTGGAGCAGTTTTAGTGGATGCAGTGTACTTCAGGCAGGCAGACCCAGGCCCATCCCCCCCTACCTGTTACACTTGTGGTGGTAAATGTGAGCCCTCCAAAACCCACCAGAAACCCACTGTACCTACATCTAGGTGCCCCCCTTCACCCGTAAGGGTTATGGTAGTGGCGTACAGTGGACCAGTGCACTATGAATGCTGGCTCCTCCCATGACCAAAGGGCTTGCATTTGGTCATTTCTGAGATGGGCATCCTTAGTTTCCATTATCACCGAGGTTATCAATAGAAATCAAACAAAATAAGACATGGAAAAGAAAATAAGATGATACCTTTTTTATTGGATATAACTTAATACATTTCTTGATTAGCTTTCGAAGGTTGCCCTTCTTCGTCAGATTGGAAATAAGCAAATGTGTTAGTTGATAGTATATATAAGTGAAGCTTCAAAGCATTTCAATGACAGTCTAGCAAGGTGGGGGTGGGTAGGAGGTATGCATAGGTACATCAAAGCATTTCATTTCATTGATAGTCTAATAGGATGGGTGTGGGTAGTTGAGAGGAGAGTGATAAACAGAGAAATACAACTTTATGGTTTATAATGGGCTAGAAAACCCAGATCCTTGTTAAGTCCTGTCTGTTGGGTGTCAAAATATTCAATCATTCTGACTTCAAAGGTCTTACGTTCCTGTATTGTTTTAAAGTTACCTTTCAGGATTCTTACTGTGAAATCACTGGTGCAGTGTCCTGGTCCTGTAAAGTGTTGGCCCACAGGGGTGGGAATCTGACTGGCACCAGCTTTCTTCATGTTGTGTCTATGTAAATTGAATCTTGTCTTAAGCATCTGGCCTGTTTCTCCAATATAGCATCCTTTGTTACATTTTTTACACTGAATGATATATACCACATTGGAAGATGAGCATGTGAAAGATTCCTTTATGTTGAATGTTTTTCCTTTGTGAATTACTGTGGGGTCCTGTGAAATGTTTTGGCATAGCTTGCAGCTGGATCTGTTACAGGGAAATGTGCCCTTTTCTTTTTCAGTCTGTGTTGGGAGTTTACTTCTGATTAGCTTGTGTTTTAAGTTGGGTGGCTGTCAGAAGGCCAGCACTGGTGGGGATGGGAATATCTCTTTCAGTAATTCATCCTCCTGGAGTAGGGGCTGTAGGTCTCTTATGATTTTCCTCAGTTTCTCCAGCTCTGGGTTGTATGTAACTACAAGGGGGATTCTGTCTGTGGCTTTCTTTTCTTTGTACTGTAGCAGATTCTCCCTGGGTGTTTTGAGGGAGGAGGCAATATTCCTGGAGATTATTTTGGGGTTGTAGCCTTTCTGTTTGAAGGATGTGGTCAGGATTTCAAGGTGTCTGTCTCTATCCCCTGGGTCAGAGCAGATATGGTGGTATCTTGTGGCTTGGCTGTAAATAATGGATATTTTTGTATGTGAAGGATGGAAGCTGGAGTTGTGAAGGTAGCTGCCTGTGGGTTTCTTGTATATAGATGTTTGTATACAGCCATCACTGATTGAGACCGTGGTGTCCAAAAAATTGACTTTTTCTGGGGAGTAGTCAATTTTGAATCTGATTGTAGGATGGTATGTATTAAAGGAATAGTAAAATTGTTTCAGAGTTTCTTCTCCCTCCGTCCAAATCAAAAAATGTCATCGATGTACCGGTAGTATTTTAGAGGTTTGGTCTGGTATGTATTCAGAAATGTCTCTTCCTGCTCAGCCATAAAAAGGTTGGCATATTGGGGTGCTGTCCTGATGCCCATCGCAGTGCCCATTATTTGTAGATAGACATCATTGTTGAAGCGGAAATAGTTGTGAGTTAAAATAAATTTGATTAATTTTGTAATAGTTTCTGGTGAGTATTGATGGTCCAGTGTGGATGTTTTTAGGAGTCTCCCACATGCAGCTATGCCATCCGCATGTGGAATGTTGCTGTATAGTGATTCTACATCCATCGTGACCAGAAGGGTGTTTATCACCGAAAATCAGAAACGACCAAGTCTAGGGACAACCATCTCTAAGGATGACCTAAATTTCAAGATTTGGGCATCCTCGACCGTATTATCGAAACAAAAGATGAACATCCATCTTGTTTCGATAATACGGGTTTCCCCGCCCTCCACTGGGACATTTTGCGATGACGTCCTCAGCAAAATTTGGGTGTCCCTTTTGATTATGCTCCTCCACGTTTCACTGTATGCATGTTTTTATGCTCTAGAATCGAGAACTCCTTCTCTCATAGAAATACACTGGGCAATATTTGGGCTTTTATTCTCTGCAGCCCTCAATCACATTTGGCCCATTTTCAAATTCAACGTGTCTTTATGCCTTTTTTCCCCTCCACATATCGTTTCATTCCATTCCATTAAATATTTGGAGAGTTATTTTGTCCCTAGACAGATAAACATTCTTGATTCCTTTTGTACAAGGTTTTCCACCTTCTATTGGGCTAGAAAGAATAAAAAATACAAAGACTAGGGAATAGTCCATGAGGATTGTGGAGGAATAGCCTAATGGTTAGTGGAGTGAGCTGAGATCCTGGGGAGTTGGGTTCGATTCCCACTGCACCTCCTTGTGACCCTGGACAAGTCACTTAACACTCCATTACCCCTGATACAGGCCATCCCGCAACTAAAATTTAGGCAGAGCCAATTACGCCAAATGAACCTGGTGTAAGTTCTCACGTCTTATTTAGGCGCGGATCGGGCATATTCTGCACAGTGTACATCATTTTCAGTAATGCCCATGCCCCTCCCATGGCCACATCCCCTTATGTGATCCATGCATTAGAATTTAAGGGGACACTTCACAGAATACACTTAGAAAGTTGCACGCATAAACCCTGATAATTTCTTGTTAATGGCCAATTAGAGCAGCTTAGCTTGTTACACAATTAAGTTATGTGCGCAAATGACTACATATGCAGATTTGTGTATGCAACTAAGTGCTATTTATAGAATCGGCGGAATAATGTATACAGTGCTGTGTATACCTTCTAGTGCTATAGAAATGATAAGTAGTAATAAAAGTTGCTAAGTAGTACATTTAAAACAAGCTGGAGAAATAATTTTTCACTTTATATATCATTAAGATGCAGGAGAATATAGTAAAAGTAATTAATGTAGCTGACTTTAAAAAAAAGTTTGGCAAACTGTTGAAGGAAAGGTTCACAAACCTATTAACCAGGTAGACTTGGGAAAAACTACTGCTTATTTCTGGGCTGGGGAGGAAGGTTGGTGAGGAGGGGTATGCAGTATAGAATCGATCTTTTTGGCATCCTGCCAGGTGCTTCTGATCTGGGTGGTCACTGGATACTAGGCTTGATGGACCTTTTTTCTGACACAGAATTGCAGTTATTATGTTCTTACCATACAAAACTTTTTCTCTGACAATGCTGACCTGATTCTTCAAGTTTATAACTCATCCAAGATATTCCCATTTTCTTCCAGCATGCCAAATTTATCGACTTTCACCTATTTGGAGATTTATTTTGCACCCTCACATGGATGTGCAGATGGACCAAAACTGATCCTTTTTGTATAAATGCTTTCCAACATTCTGTTGGCTGAAAAGCTACTAAAATGATAAGTAGTGGAAGATAAACTTAGTATTTATTTCATGGTGAATAAGGGGGATTTAATGATAAAATAAGTACAAATGTGTTAAATATTTGAAATCTTTTTAAATATTTGAATTGTCATCTGTTTCTTTCTGTTTGTGTTCAAAACTATTTTTAATATTTAAGGACAGCTGTGGACTGCTAATTACTTCAGTACAGTTTAACTGTTTTCATGAAGTGCTCTGCAGGATGTCAGAATATTTAATTCAGGATGTTAAAAAGAGCCCAAATGTCACAATAATTATATCACAGCAGGCAATTAAAACACTAGAAAATGCCAACTGACTGTGTTCCCTGTGCTTTAGGAAACTAACAAGTGACTGACACATGAAGTAAATATATTTTAGAACCTATGCAAAGGTAAAAGATAACTAGACTGCATTAACCAAAGTTAGGTTCCAGGCACCATGATGCTGTTCGTATTTATACTTGGCTATACATTATTTCATCAAATCACTTTGAAGTCATTCAAATCAGTATTCAAAACAGTTAATACATTTAGCAGCCACTGCTAAATATATAAGTTCCTTAGCCATAGATTTTCAGTGGCACTGTCTGGATAGTGCATGGGTGGCGTGAGGGTGGAGTGCCCAGCTTATCTGTACAGCTAAGCCATTTAATTTAGAACAGAAAAAGAGTTAGGCTAAATTAAACCACATCAGCATAAGAATTTATTTATTTATTTGTTGCATTTGTACCCCACATTTTCCCACCTATTTGCAGGCTCAATGTGGCTTACATAGTACCGTGAGGCGTTAGCCACCTCCGGTGATGAAACAAATACAGAGTGATGTTATAGAGAAATGAGATATATGAGTTACAGACACATTAGAAAATCAAGAGAAGAAGAGTTAAATAAGGTTTGTTGCAAGTTATGGTTTTGTTGTGTAGCTGAGTTTGGCACTTAAGTTGGATCCGTAGGGTATGCCTTTTCGAACAAAATGGTCTTTAGTGATTTCCGGAAGTTGAGGTGGTCTTGGGTTGTTTTTATGGCCTTTGGTAACGCATTCCATAATTGCATGCTTGCATAGGAGAAACTGGATCCATAAATTGATTTGTACTTGAGTCCTTTGCAGCTAGGGTGGTGAAGATTTAGGTATGTTCATGATGTTCTAATTGTGTATCTGGTTGGCAGGTCTATGAGGTCAGTCATATAACCCGGGTCTTCTCTATAGATAATCTTGTGGACCATGGTGCAGATTTTGAAAGTAATACATTAATTGGAAGCCAATGCAGTTTTTCTCATAGGGGTTTGGCACTGTCGAATCGCAATTTTCTGAATATAAGCCTGGCTGCTGTGTTTTGAGCAGTCTGTAGTTTCTTTATGAGTTATTCTTTGCATCCCGCAAAGTAGTGAGATTCAGTTGCAAGTATAGCAACCGAATCTCACTACTCTACATACAGGGTTTTTTTTTTTTTACCAAACTGCGGTAAAAAGTGGCCGTAGTATATCCTTATGCATGTCATTCCTGCGCACTAAGGCCATTTTTACTGCCGGGGTAACATGGACAATTTTTCTATTTACTCCATTAATGGCCACTTGCTAATTTTACCATTAGTACATGGCCATTAGCACATGAACCCCTCTTCACTACACATTATGTAAGCTGTAATGGCTCACACACTAAGCACATGCTAATTGGTTAACGTTCGGTAATGTAGCTTCAGTAACTGAGTAGTGCAGAACACTCTCACTCTCTGCCCCAGACCTGCCCCCAGTGCTAAAAAAGAAATTATATCTTTTTATTGAGTGTGTAGCATGCACACATGCAAAAATTACCGCAGTACGCCTGAGTGCTCCCTGCAGTAAGGCATTTTTTTGCTGTGGTAAGCACGCATTAGTGCTTACCACAGCTTATAAAAGAACCCCATAGAAAACAATTCTTTAACAGAGCATCTAGGTTCAGAGGGTAAACAGGAGTCTATTTCAAGCCTATTCTCTACAGAAAAATAGTCACTTTCTTTATAGAATACTAACGTGTGGCAAAAAACATGCCTAAATATAAGGTGAGATCACTTACACCAGCCCTGGTGCAAAATGTTACACAGAACACACATAAATTATAGAATATTATTATTTACATGTGTGTTTTTCTGCTTTGCCCATACTCCGCCTAAACTTGACTGATGCACATGCCCATCAAAACATGGGATGTACTTTTCTGCTAGTCGGTATTCATTAAGAGGTACATTCATTAAACCAGGTTTGTCCAACCTTTTTTTGATTAGGGGCCACATTTTATATTTTTGAAACCTGCAGAGGGCCAAAATGTACACGTGCACTCAAGCTCTCTTTTTGTGAATCAGACAGTCACACACTCTGAGAACATCCTCTCTGTTTTTCTCTCATATACCCCTCAGCCTCCACTCAGTCTCTTTGTCTCTCATGTACTCCCCCAGTCTTCACCCAGTCTCTCTTTCTCTTTCATGTACCCCCCCCCCCAGTGTTCACCCACTTTTCTCTATCATGTACCCTCCTCTTCACTCGGTTTCTCTTTCTCTCCCGTGTACTCCCCTCCCTCTGCTTTTACCCAGTCTTTCTCTCACCTGGCTTCAGCTGCAGAAGGAACAGCAGGATTCCTGCTTCCCTACCACGACTTGGCTATCTGCAAGTTTGAGCTGCGCAGTGCAGGAAGTTTGAGTTGGTCTCACAGTTTCAAATCTGGTAAGAGTTGAAAACTTGAGACCAACGTGAACTTTCGGCACATGCAGCTCAAGCTTGCAGATAGCCGAGTCATGATGCAAAAGTAGGAAGCTTGCTCTAAGCATCTGTTTCACCACAAGAATAGCTGAGCTTCAAGTGTACAGCGCTGCATACATCTAGTAGCGCTAAAGAAATGATAAGTAGTAGTAGCTTCTGAGGGCCAGGTAAAGGCACTTGGCGGGCAAAGCCCTGGTCTGTAGATCGTAGGTTGTAGAAGCCTGTATTAACCTTACACATATAAATGACTAGAATACCAGAATATTTATCTTCCTGTTGCCTGAAACTAGGTGGCTCCTAATAGAATTCCCCCATAGCTTGCAGCAGTGTCCACCTTATAGCACTATCACTTACCTGGTGATATTTAAAAATATATGGAAAGGGGGATCCTAAAAGAGGACAGACCAGGAAGTTCCTCCAAGCTGTCTTTTGCATGGGAAAGAAGGGAAGAACCTATGGACTGGCTGCCAGGACAACAAGGTACAGATTCAAATGGAATGGAAGACATGGATTTAAGATATGTAGATTTTCTTACTTATAAAAAACTTGTACATTGCAAATGTTCTTTTGAAATCTGTGGGGCTGTTTTCAGCTATCTTTATTTATTTTGGTACATTTATACCCCACATTTTCCCACATAGCAGTTGGCTCAATGTGGCTTACAGGTTCTGGAGAGGAGAGTACCAACTCCGGGAATATATACAGAGTGGAAAATAGAGTAACAGTAGGTGCAAGGAAGCTGATAAGGTTCCAGAAAAGAGAATACAACTCTGGGACAAATATATAGTAGCATATAGAGAGAAGTAATCCCAATGAGGCTGATAAGTCTCCAGGGATGGGACTATAGCTTCTAGTGAGCAATACAGAGTAGAATAAGGGTAGAAGTACACTTAATTATAACTGGAGTGGTAAAATTCGTACAGTTTGAAGTAATAGGATTATGTGGAAGGGGTATTGTTCATTTCTTCGATCGAAAGATGTGATGCATTGTTCATGAATTAGTTCGGGTCTGCTGGGTAGGCTTTCCAGAAGAGGTGAGTCTTGAGGTCTTTTCAAAATTTTAGATGGGTGTTCACAGTTCTAATGTTTCTAGGTTATCAATAGAAATCAAACAAAATAAAACATGGAAAAGAAAATAGGATGATACCTTTTTTATTGGATATGACTTAATACATTTCTTGATTAGCTTTCGAAGGTTGCCCTTCTTCGTCAGATCGGAAATAAGCAAATGTGGTAGCAGGTAGTATATATAAGAGAAACATCAAAGCATTACTTTGACAGTCTGACAGAGTGGAAGGGTGGGGGTATGCATGGGGACATCAAAGCATTTCATTGATATACTAACAGAATGGGTGTTGGTAGGTGAGAGGAGGGTAATAAACAGAGAAATAAACAGAGAAATACAGCTTATGGTTTATAATGGGTTAGAAAACCCAGATCCTTATTAAGTCCTGTTTGTTGTGTGTCAAAATATTCAATCATTCTTATTTCAAAGGTCTTACGTTCCTGTATTGTTTTAAAATTACCTTTCAGTATTCTTACTGTGAAATCACTGGTGCAGTGTTCTGGTCTTGTGAAGTGTTGGCCCACAGGGGTGGGGGCTTGACTGGCACCGGCTATTTTCATGTGATGTCTGTGCAGATTGTTTCTAGGTAAAGCATTCCAGAGCTGGGTGCAAATGTAGGAAAAGCTGGATGCATATATTGATTTGTATTTTAGTTCTTTAGAGTTTGGGTAATGCAGGTTTAGAAATGTTCTTGATGATTCGATGATGTTTCTAGTTGGTAAGTCGATAAGTTCAGTCATGTAGGTTGGGGCCAGACCATGGATTATTTTGTGGACCAGAGTGCAAATTTTGAAGGCTATTCGTTCTTTGACTGGTAGCCAGTGCAGTATTTCGCATAGGGGTTTAGCACTTTCAAATCTTGTCTTTCTGAAAATGAGTCTAGCTGCCATGTTCTGCGCGGTCATTTGTTGAGTTTGTTAAATATTTGGGAGGGAGGGAGGAATCTCACTGCCCCTGACTAGGGTCAGGGAGGAAAACTGTTTTCACTTGCAAGGATCTGGTTTAAAGCCCTTCCAGAACTGTTATATGAAAGACTTTTGAAACAGGTTACATAAATGCAAAACATATACTGGAAAGTTGGGAAAACTTACAAAAGTTAATTATTCAAATATCTATCAAAAAGATAAAATTTCAATCCCTTGCGGAATTGAAAAATAACTAGAATTCACACAAACTTGTTCAGGTATAGAGTTCCACAATTCACTAGCCTGGTAAGAAAAAGAACCATCATGGATTCTTTTATAATAAATTTTCCTAACAGACGGAAACCCCAACAACAAAGTAGAGTAAAAATGAGAATTCCTTTACAATGCTGGATAAGCTATCAACTGCGGAAGAAGAGAACAACGATTCTCCTGTAATAAACACAATATAGCCAATCTTAAAAACTATCCAAGCAGAACCTGGAAACCAATGTAATTGTCTAAGCAACGGAGTCACATGGCCATAATATGAATAACTGTAAATCAATTTAGCTGCGGTGTTTTGCAATAATTGCAACTTATTAGTTACTAGAAAAAAGGCCCGTTTCTGACACAAATGAAACGGGCGCTAGCAAGGTTTTCCTCGGAGTGTGTATGTTTGAGAGAGTGTGTGTGAGAGTGACTGTGTGTGTGAGAGAGAGAGAGAGAGAGAGAGAGAGTGAATGTGCGAGTGTGTGTGTGTGACAGAGAGAGAGTGAGACTGGGTGCGAGTGTGTCTGTGAGAGAGAGAGAGTGTGTGACTGTGTGAGAATGAGAGTGTGTGCCAGGGGCCCTCCCCCTCCTCCCTTCCCTTCCTTCCCTCCCCCCTCCCTTCCTCCCAGTTCCAGGGTCGTTCCCTCCCTCCCTACTTCTGACTTTCAGGGTCGTCCCCTCCCTGCCTCCCTCCCTCCGACTTTCAGGGTCATCCCCTCCCTCCCTCCCTGCCTCTGACTTTCAGGGTCCCCCTCCCTCTGACTGTCAGGGTCCCTCCAACTTTCAGGGTCCCCCTCCCTCCCTCCCTCCCTCCAAGTTTCAAGTTCTCTCCCTCTGAGTTTCAAGCTCCCTCCCTCCCAAGGAGTCATTGCGGCTGCCCATACACCCTCCCCGGAGGGGCAGCCGCGGCCATCGCCTGCTATCCTCCTCTTTTGCGCCGCTCCGACTCCTGAGGTGCCCCCCTGCCCTGCGCCCAGTGCAGGAACATGCGAGCGCACCCGTGCACTGGTTTGGCACAGCAGCACACTCTCCGTGGCTCTGCCCCCTCCGCTGACGCCCAAGAAGGACTCCGACCTTTCTTTCCCTGCCATTGGTCGCGACGCTGTCGGCTACTCCGCCCTTCAACGCTTCTGTTTCTTTCAAGCTCTGCCTCTGCCCCTGTGCCCTGCCCCATTCGCCCCTCCTCCTCCGGCTCTGGCATTGTACGTGACGTCAGCCTGATCTATGGAGCCTAGCAGACCAACTGTGAAGAAAGCCACGGACACAGACAGCAAGATGGAACATTGGAGGTGAGAATTATTATATAGGATCATGAATTTAAACAAACATATAAAGCACTACAATAATCCAGTTGTGGCAATATTATAGCCTGAACCAGTATGCAAAAATGTTGTATAAAGAAAGCACATTTTATTGCTCTTAGTTGATGTAGTTTAAAAAATAACTTCTTGCTTATATAATTAACCTGTAGATCCATCGTCAACTAAGTATCCAGAATAATTCCCAAAACCTTGGAAGATTTTTCAAACTTCAACTGCTCTCCAGAAGCTATAGTTACATTACTAGGAACTAAAGAAACATCATTATAGAAATATAGCAACTTAGTCTTAGCTGCATTAAGTTTCAAAAGATGAGAATTAGCCCAGGAGTGAATCAAAGCAATACACTCAGAAAAGAAGTTTGCAACACTGAAAAATCTGCCATTACTGGGATCAATACAAATATATCATCTGCATATAAACAACCACAATGACTAGATACATCCAAAACGGGATCCAAAGAACTCATACACATTAAAAAGAATTGGAGACAATAGTGAACCCTATGGAACGCCAAAATCTGACCTCCAAGTAAATGAAAAGATATTATTCTTCTTAACTAGGGATAGGGCTTTATTTTTATCCCTACGATTGAGTTACTGCCTTGGAGGAAAACTTGTGTTGCTGAACTCTTTAAGAAACACTAATTTAAGGAAACTGTGCTTTGAAAGCACCCAGAGAGTGTTCTTTATGGAAGATTTTGGAGGCTGGTTATTACTGCTATCTGCAATATTAGGAACTCCCATGCAATTGTAAGTCACAGCCAGATGATAAAAAGCCCTGCACTGCTCCAAATAGCACTTTAAAATTAGCGCCAGAACAGCTGGGGCAATACCACCCCTATGATCAAATTTAAGCATGCTATTAGCTCTGATCATAGGGGTAAGTACAGGAGGATTGTGCCTGAGCATGCACTCAGGCCAAATCTTCCTGCACTTGTTTGACAGCTCTGGGCTGTCAAAAGCCCAAACCTGTAAAACATTCCAAGGGGCTACCCTCCACACCCAATCAATAAGGCCCTGGTGACTGCGACCCTCCCAAGCTCCCACACTCCTCCCCCCGGTACACCAACATGGAAGTTGGAGATCCAGTGGACCTCCAGCCCCCCTAACACCCCCCTCCAACAGAAGACAGGACTGGAAGTCTGGTGACCCTGGTGGTCTAGCGGAGACTGTGACTATGATCTCGCCCCCATGAAGCCCTGGTACCTTGAATGGAGGAGGGATGCAATCCTAGTCCCTCCTCCTATGAACGCCACTTCCAAAATGGCAGGGCTGGGCATCACCATTTTGGAGGCGGCACTCATAGGAGGAGGGATTAGGATTCCCTGCTATGGAAGTGCCTGAAGCTATCATTACTGTGTTCCTTTGATATACTCATGGGCATAGTTTGACTGTTTCATTTGGGGGGGGGAAGACAAAGGATGGGGTATAGCACATTAACACATTCATGTGCATACATACATTTCATACATATTCATTATGGTTATAAAAAAAAGACAAAAGCAAACTGAATAGGAAGCCACTATATCAAAACAGTGAAGATTTACTACTACTACTACTACTTAGCATTTCTATAGCGCTACTAGGGTTACGCAGCGCTGTACAAGTTAAAACATGGGGAAGGACAGTCCCTGCTCAAGAGAGATTTATAGACAGATAAATAGATATAGATAATATAAATTTTTTAAACTGAAAATTAGCCCACAATGGGGAATTTCTCTCATTATACCCCTTCTCACATTCACTTGACCTTGCAAGGGGAGAGCATTCTTCCCTGTTCCCCTTTCCTAGGCTAGACACCACCAACTTTGCCTTTTCTCCTGCACAGCTCTTTCTCCCTCTCTCCTTATCCAGCACTTCCCTTCTTTCCCCAGTGTGGATCTTAGAAATACACAGGCTCTAGATGTAGACATGCAGTATTGGGGAGGAAAAATAGCTGACAGTGATAGCAAGAAGTTTCATATCTTCCAGAGTAATGTCTTCAGATGGGAGGACTTTGTATAAATGCTCCCAGGTACACATCTCACTATTGCTCCCTTATCTTGTCTGCTGAGCCCTCCAAAACCCACCACTCCAAACTGTATACCAGAATAGCTCTTATGGGTGAAGGGGGCACCAATATGTGGGTACAGTGGGTTTCTGGTGAGTTTGGGAGGGCTCACAATTTCCACCACAACTGTAACAGGTAGGGAGAGATATGGGCCTGGGTCCACCTGTCTACAGTGCACTTCATCCACCTCTACACTACTCCAGAGTCCTGCATGCTACTCTAATGGACCTGGCTATATATCATCTGAGGCTGTCATAGAGACTGGTGAGAACTATTTTTATTCACATTTGTGTGTGTGTGTGTGTGGGGGGGGGGGGGGGGGGGGGGGTTGAGCAGGGTCAGTGACCACTGGAGGAGTAAGGGGGGTCATCCCTGATTCCCTCCAGTGGTCATCTGGTTATTCAGGGCCCCTTTTTTGTGCCTTATGTTACAAAAACAGGTTTAGGCTTAAAACGTTGAATTTTGCCCTAGATGTTTTTGTTTTGCTCCATTATGGCTGTCAAATGTCCAAGTGTTAGGCACACCCTAAGCCTGCCCTAATCTCGTCTTCAAAATGCCCCCGACATTGTCCCTTCTGATTTGGATGCACTGCAGATGAATTGCTAGATAGACGTTTTTTGGAGAGAGTCTGGCTTTCTTTGGCAGAGGGGAAGGGGCAGAATCTCCATTTCAGTTTTTGTCTGCTTGTTTTTTGTGGTCGTTAGGATCTGGAATACATAGAACTAACCCGTTGTTTGGATTAGCTCTCGCTCCTAGTCTTTGTGTGGCTAGGAGTCTTACAACTAGACCCTCCTATTGTCAGAACATGCCAGAACCAAGCTATCACCAGCTGTTGGGTTGTGACACCATATAAGAGGTGAGGTAGACTAAAGATGGTAGGAGAGTGCATAGGTGCCGAGGTGGCTGCCAGGGTGACTCAGATACAGGAGGATGTACAACCAACTGGAGTAGTAAGGAGGCCAGGGTATGATTCAGGACCTGGAGCTCACTTCTGATGACACTGTCTTAGTCCAGTCATTCCTTCCTATACTGTGACTCACAGGCCCTAAATGTCCACATGGAGGACACTGACCTTTGCTCTAAACAGGTTGTCTTGCTGCTGGATGTCTCTGCAATCTCAAATATGATATTATTTTACTGCCCAGGTATGGTCATGCCTAGACTTTATAAGTAGCTGAAATTCACCCAGCAGGTGATGTAATATACTTACTTTGCACCCATCAAGGAGATACAAGTGTAACCTGATTATAATCAGAACAGCAGAACACAGATTTACTTAAGGTTCATAAATGTACCCATGACTAAGAAGGAGTTTTCAAAACCTTCAAACAGTTGCTTTTTTTCAAAAGCAAAATACAAATGTGAAAAAAGACAGGGAATGATAACTGTGTTTGTGTTCATTGGCAAAACCAATGTATTAAAATACACATTGGAAAGACTACTAATTTAAACTTTAGCGCACTGAACTCAAATTGCTGATGTTTGAGAATTTCTTTAATAATTAGGTCTAACACCCTTATTGTTGTTCTGATCTCTTTGTGATTTTTGTTGTCTTTGTTTCTCAAGTACCTTAACTGTTCCCTATCTTGGTGCATGAGGAAATTTCAAGTCCAGTATACAGTACATAGTGAGTCTGCTTGGTGTACCAGAAAAAAACACGTTAATTTAGAAAAGGGCTGTCAAGGGAAGGGTTGGCAGCCATTATATTCCCAGGGTGGGATACCTCTCTTACCCAAACACAACATTTCCAGAGAGACAGTAAGGTGTTTTGAGAAAAACATTAACCACATAACGTATTGTATCTGTTTAACAAGTGAAACAAGCAGTTGCAGGAAGCTGCTATGTAATTTTACAGGGCCAAGAGAAAAAATTAAAATCATTACCTTGAAGTCTAAACCTTGCCCACTATCAATTAAAGGAATATTATCAAGTCATTATAGGCATTTCTTGAAAACTGACAAGGACAAAAGTTTGACATGGATACTGTATTAAAATAAGATATATTTATGAATCTATTTTATGAATCTATTTTATTTCAGTGTTTAAAAATCCTAATATAGGCAAGGAGAGCATATGAAGAATGGCAGTGAATTATTTCCAACCCAACTATTTGTATGTGTTTGTGTGTTTGTTTGATCTGTACTGTCTTTGAGTATCTCTGATCTGGAGGGGAGAAAGTGCAGCAGCTTACATGGAGGTACTACTAAAACATTTTGTTGGTGTAGAAAAAATAATAAAATGATACCAAGTGTGGTAATATATCAAACCATTAGATGTCCCTGTCAATAGATTTCCACAGAAAACAAAGAGAGAGAAAAAGAAATATACACCTGTATCAATAATGGGCAGATGATTGAAAGCCATACACTGTTCCAAACAGCGCTCTAAAAATACTGTTGGAACACGCGGGGCCTTTACCGCCCCTATGATCAGAGATAATAGCATGCAAATTTATGCGCTATTAAATCTGATCATAGGATAAAGTACGGGAGGATTGTGCCTGAGCATGCACGCAGGCACAATCCTCATGTACTTGTTTGACAGGTCTGGGCTGTCAAAAGCCCAGACCTGTCAAACACAGGGGCTGGAGGTCCATGGGACCACATGACCCCAAACAGCACGGCCCTGGTGGCCTAGTACCCCCACCCCAATCCAGTGACATGGGGCTGGAGGTCCCGACCCCCCCAACACAAGTTCAGGGAGGCTAGAGATCCGGTGGGTCTCCAACTCCCCTAACCCCCCTAGCATCTTCTCAAGTAGAGCCCTGGTGGCCCAGTGGGCCACGAATCAACCCTCCTCACCTGGTGGTCTAGCAGCCCTCCTCCCTGCCCCTTACCTTTGTCAGAGTGGGGTGGACTCCCTCATCTTCCATCAGTGCCACCTCGAAAATGGCGGCATCCAGCCCTGCCCAGTGCATCCTGGGTTGTGCTGGGTAAGGCTTCACACCATATAAGGGAGTTTCGCTGATCATTGGGGAGGAATACATTTGCATGCTACTTGCGTGAAGAGCTCTGTTTTGCATGCTAGTTGTGTTCAGAGCCCTCGAGTGTGTTGTTTCACGTACTCAGGGCTCTGATCTTGGGGCGGTAGCAAACACAGGCGCTAGTATGGCACTAATAATCTTTAGTGCCTGCGCTTGCTTCTGATCATTGGCCCATAAGAGCCAGTGTTCTATAAAGGAAAGTAGGTGCCTATATAGAATTGCCCTCAGAGTGCCAAGATCTGGTAGATTCCCTATTGATTTCTAAAACTGTTTTCTCAGTGCATAGCTCTCATTTTCATCACGTGCATATATAGAATTTATGTAGCTCCATTTTTATTTCTTGGCAAAAGCAGAACCCTTCCCTCTGTTCTTCTTATTATCCAATCTTTTCTGTTGAATATAATGGTTATTGGCAAAATTTAGCTACAAGGTTTAAGATAGTCCTATACTCATCAATCCTCTGAGACTAACCTGATGATATGTTGCACTGTGATGAGGCAAACAGACCCTGCATACGAGTTTTAAATTAAGGGGTCTTTTTACTAAGCTATGATAAAAGTGATCTTAGCACGTCCTTATGCGGGTCTTCCCTACATTCTAAGGCCATTTTTACCGCAGATGTAAAAACTTTTTGCTATTTTTTGTATTAATGGCCATGCTCTAATGCTGCCATTAACGCACAGCTCACATGCTATCTGTGCACTAACCAGATAGCATGTAGTAATGTAGCTTGCATAGGAATGCCCACTTTTTGCCCTGACATGCCCCCTCATAAAAACAATATTTTTTAGCAAAGATATAGTCAGACCTCAATTTTGGGGGACCTGAGCCCAAAGTGGAGGGCACATTTTGCCCCTCCTTCCCACCGCTCTCAACCCCCGCCATAACCCCAACATACCTGGACTGGCGGGGATCCCCAAGCCCCACCAGCAGAATATTTCTTGCAGCGATATTCGACGCTGTGCTGCCTGCCCTGACAGGCATACTCGGTTTTAATGAATTGAGGCATGCATTGAAGCTCACGCATGCTCAATTTCACTAAATCAGGGGTAGGCAACTCCGGTCCTCGAGAGCCGCAGGCAGGTCAGGTTTTCAGGATATCCACAATGAATATGCAGGAGATAGATTTGCAAGCACTGCCTCCATGGTATGCAAATCTATCTCCTGCATATTCATTGTGGATATCCTGAAAACCTGACCTGCCTGTGGCTCTCGAGGACTGGTGTTGCCTACCCCTGCACCAGTGGCGTAGCTACGTGGGGCCTGAGGGGGCCGGGGCCCCCGCAGATTCACCCCAGGACCCCCTCCCGGCGAACCGCCCCCGCCGCCGCCTACCTTTACTTTTGCTGGTGGGGGATCCCACTCCCCGCCAGCCGACGTCTTCTCAGTCCTTCCTGCACTTCAATTTGTTTGCTGACGTCCTGCACGTAATTGTACGTGCAGGACGTCAGACTCAGAGAACAGTTCTGTTCTCTGAGTCTGACGTCCTGCACGTACAACGTGCAGGACGTCAGCAAACAAATTGAAGAGCGGGAAGCGACTAAGAAGAAGACGTCGGCTGGCGGGGAGTGGGATCCCCCGCCAGCAAAAGTAAAGGTAGGCGGCAGGGGGGGGGGGGGGGGGGGGGGGGGCAATGTCGGCGGGGGGGGGGCGGCGCCGGGGGGAGGGCTAAAATGTGCCCCCTCCCCCCGGGCTCTGGACCCCTCTCCCACGGAAGGCTGGCTACGCCCCTGCCCTGCACTAAACCTTAGCATTCGTATGGGAGAGGGGGAAAGCAGGATAGGCAGTGCGGCACCGAATATCGCTGTAGGAAAGCTTCTGCTGATGGGGATTGGAGACTCTTGCCAGTCAAACCAGCAGATCTTGGGGACCCAAACCCAAAATTTGGGGGCAAAGGCCCCCCGTGGCAATGCCATTGTTTTTTAGTGCAGCACATTTGGCAGTTACCACAGGACGCCTGAGGCGTCCCATGGTATTGCCATTATAAGCTGTTTTAGTACCTAACACAATTTAGTAAAAGGCCCCCTAAGTCTTTACTTATTTATTTGGATTTAGCTCATGCCTCTTCATTGGTAGTTCGAAGCAAATTACATTTAGCTAAATCCTGCTGATGTTTGTTGCAATCTTGGTCAAGTCACTTCACCCTCCATTACCTCAGGCTTAGGCTAGATTTACTAATGTGTGTCAACCTGTTAGCATACATTATTTGATTTAACGCCGGTCCCATTGTGAATTTATAATGAATTTGTCACTAAAATTCTTTGTCCCTCATAGGGCAGTGCAAGTTTGGTGATTGGCCTGGACCTGGCTGTAGAACTATTACGTTTTTCTCTCTTTTCTGATGGAAATTGTAATGTCTATATTTTCTGCTCCTCATTCTGGCTATTTTTATTGTAAACTGTTGAGACAGTAATTCCAATTGGCAGTATATCCAACACTAAATAAACCTGGAACCTTGTGATGGAGCCTATTTATTAATTACATGCAGTAACACGTTAACAGACATTAGTAAATCTAGCTTGAAATTTATACCTAAGGCAATGGAGAATAAAGTGACTTGCCTGAAGTCAGAAGGAATGCCAGCAGAATTTGAATTCTGGCTTCCCTGGTTCTTAGCCCATTGCTCTACCTTGGACTACTCCTCTACTCCATATTAGACTATTTCTCCATTCTGGAAGAGGCTGAACTTTGTCTGTATTATTGGATTCCTGAGGAAGAATTCTGGGAAGGGAGTAGATCTGGGTTCAGTTAGTAATTATGGAACTATAAAACTGCGTGCAAGTTACTTGGGTGAATGAAAGACTGGCATGGATTTGTAGAGATGTGCATTCGTCTCAACATGTGATGGTGCTGTCTGAATATGGCAGCTAACCAGGTTGGCATTGAAACAGACATTCAGTACTAGGCTGGTAACTGGGCACCAGCATTGAACATCTGTTTTCACTTTAACCACAGTAGTCAGTATTTTGACGAAGCATCGCTAAAAAGGGGCCGGTGCTATTCCCAGCTCAGGTCTTTGCTGCTTGCTGCACTTTAGGCACTGCTGGGAAAGGTCTGATTTTTCTATTTGGCAACAATGACTATGTGCTAATTTTCCTATTAGTGTAGGCCATTACCGTGTGAACACTTACCAACACCTATTTTGTAGGTGGTAAGGACTCATGCGCTACTACACGCTAATTGGTTAATGCGCAGCAGTGTAGCTGTGCTAACCGATCAAGCACAGGACACGTCTACTCTCTGTCCACGGACCTGCCCCTAGTGCTAAAAAATAAAAATTATTTTTAGCGCATGGGTAGCATGCGCAAATGTAAAATCTACTGCGGGATGCCTGAGCATTCCCATGACAGTGCATTTTAACCTTCAGTAATCAGCATTAGTGCTTACCACAGCTTAGTAAAAAGACCCTAAATGATGACCACTGCAGTTCAGTATCGCCCCAAATTGTAACAGTATCTGCAAACTGCTGTCATTTAGTTGCAGTAAATTATTTGAGATGGTTCCTCAGAAGCAGTTGGTACATGTTGACATAATGACTACAACAGGATTTATGGCACAGAACAGCTATTTGACGTGGTATTATGAAGTTGTGTGTACTTACTGATTTGCTCATGATAGCATCAAGAATTTTCTCAGTATAAAGAATTTGAGTAAGGCAGATGCTGATCAAGGAGTGGCCTTCATGTGTGAATCATAATGATTAAGCATTCCCTTTATCATTTTTGATGGCTACTGATATTATAGAATTTTTTAAGCAAAATGTTACGTGCATACATTTCTTTGCACACATCTGTCTTCATTCATTCTCTTTGAGCCTGATCTAATTGTAAAACTCAGACTTTCCCTGAACACACAATCATTACCTTATAATGATCAAAAGTTAATCTGCCTCACCTTAGAACATGATCAAATTAATATACCCATCTATGGCCTCAGTAGTATAATATTAGTAATCCTAGACATGCGAAAACTCCTTTGGGATAATGGCAAGTATATAGATCAACAAAGTGAAAAATAAATTATTTGTACATAAGATCATGCATAGCAGCAAGACATCTCTTGAGAGAGTGTTTCCAGTTTTCTGAAAGGGGAGGGTACTGACAAATAAAAGGCTTAGCTACTTCTGTTATTAACATTGCAGTGATTGTACAAGGTCTCTGTGGGGTAAGATGCAACTCTTGCAAACACTATCTAAGTCCTACCAGCTGTGACATTTGCACAAGTGTGGTTACTGTTCCAAAGCACAGCCTTGACAACTGCCAGAATTTGATTGCGTTTCTCCTACTAGGTCTTTGATGGCCACCTTCCTTTTACCTTTAATGCTAAGTGGAAAATGAGTAATGGCATTTTTACTAAGAATATTTTTTAATAGTTTTATTTCTATAAAGAATATGGTGATGTGGTCTATTGTCTCAAACTGAATATTACTTTTTATTTTTTTAAGTATTGGTGTCATGTGATTATGTTTTGGATCAATCCACTGTCATGTCCCCTACCTCATCGCAAGTGGCGTCCTCGGGCTGCACAGGGTCCCATCGACACGCACACTTGACTCGCACATCCCTGAGCCATGTGTGTGCAGTTCTTCTCTGGCTGCAGGCTCCTTGATTGCTTTGCTTCCATGCACCTGGCTCTGCTCTCTCTCTGCCTGGCTTCCAGGCTCCTTGATTGCTTTGCTTCCACCCACCTGGGCCTGCTGTTCCTCTGCCTGGCTTCCCTTGCTTCTCTCCTATTGGTCTTCCGGTTCCTCCTTCCCCTGCTTTGTCCTATGGCTGTGCCCCTTCTCCCTGCTGATGTCAGATGCCAGCACTTTATCAGCTAGCTCTCCCTAGATTCCTTGCTTCGGCTTCTACTTGGTAGGTGTTACTTGCTTAGTAGTGTGCTTCTCCTCTACTTTGTTCTTTGTTGCTGACTCTGCCTGTACCTGGATTACTCTTGTGTCTGCTGCCTGCCTACTGACCTTGCCTGTACCTGGATTACTTCTCGTGTCTGCTGCCTGCCTACTGACTCTGCCTGTACCTGGATTACTCTCGTGTCTGCTGCCTGCCTACTGACTCTGCCTCTACCTGGATTACTCTTGTGTCTGTTGCCTGCCTACTGACCTTGCCTGTACCTGGATTACTCTTGTGGTCTGCTGCCTGCCTACTGACCTTGCCTGTACCTGGATTACTCTCGTATCTGCTGCCTGCCTACTGACTCTGCCTGTACCTGGATTACTCTTGTGCCTGCTGCCTGCCTACTGACTCTGCCTGTACCTGATTACTCTGTGTCTGCTGCCTGCCTACTGACCTTGCCTGTACCTGGATTACTCTTATGTCTGCTGCCTGCCTACTGACCTTGCCTGTACCTGGATTACTCTTGTGTCTGCTGCCTGCCTACTGACTCTGCCTGTACCTGGATCACTCTTACTCTCTTGCTCTCTGCCTGCGCTGTCTGGCCATGATGTTCATCACCCCCCGCTTCCCTGCTCCATCTTGTAAGCCCTGCAGGCCGCCCGCACCTAGGGGCTTAACCTCTGGGGATTGGCGGTCAGCACAGGTGAAACCCGGGGTTGTCCTGCCGCCAAGCAGAACCTGGTCTGAGTACTGGGCTCGGCAGTGCTCTACTTGGTACAAGAACTCACAGGTCTGACAATCACTTATAGAGTCAGATCTACTTGATATATGACTAACATATTTATGATGACACCTTGAACAAAACAACAACAAAAATATACTTATCCTGACATCTCAAGACACATGATATAATACTCAGATGCTAATACAAATGTGCTTATTTTTGGATACAGCTCTATTGTTACCGTCAGGTATCATTACAGCCATTTCCCCTGTTGCCACCATATCTAGGATTACCATATGATACTATCACGTTGTTTAGGATAGTCTAGCCAAACCTTGTTTACCACACTCGTATGCAAGGAGAGGTAGTTCTCATGTCTAACAGTCAGCCGACATCTCTGTGCATGCTTTGAAATAAATTAAGAACTAGATCAGCCTGTCCTTTGTGACAGCATGTTTTGTGGTAACTTTACCCACAAGAGGGTTATCATATAGCACTGTGTCTTTGAAAACAGGAATCAAGGTGCCATGAGTATAAAATCAGGGCTGGGCCAGCCTCTCCCTACAAATACAGAGCTGTACTCTGCAGCTCCTATCAAAAATGCTATTGTTAATATGTTTCATGAGTTATGGCTAGTTTCCTTCATTCAGAATTTCTTCTTGTAAATATCATTTAGCTTTCTCTATTGACAAGCAGGAAGAATCAGTCACCAAGTGGGTGATGTCAGTGGAAAACTCTGTTTTCCTGTGCATATATGGAACTATGTAGCTGTTACCTCTAATTTCCTCACTTTTGTCCATGCTTCATTCTAATGGAATTTAGACCCTCTCTGCATATATCCCTGGATTCTATATATGACACCTAAATTTGCACTTCACTAATTTGACCTGGGATTTATCCACAAAAAGTTTTCTGATAAAAAAAACACTTTAACGTGTCTATGAAACTTTGTTAAACTCTTCAAAATTATCTACTCCAACATCTTATTTTGTTATATATTCTTATATTAATATAACAATTTGTTTAAAATTTTTTTTTGGTGCTCAGAGTGATCAAAAATGCATTTCATTGAATGAAGGCGTGAAAAGCCATCCAGTGTACTGTCACATTTAGGCCTCAATAGTTACACAAGCCATAGAGATTGCCATAAATATGCACAACCACATTTTGGTTTACTGATGGCGGTTTACTCTAGTATTCTGTAAGAACACTTAGGTGCATAGAATAGTTTTAGCACCCATGTTATTAGGGTGCTTAAATAATGGCAGGCCAAAATTTGAGCGCACTCCCGAGATGCACGCACAAATATGCTAACAAGCTAATTGGGTGCTGACAATCAATTTTGACATTAATTGACACCCATTAAAATTTACATGTGCATCGTCTTTATGCTATTCTGTAGGCATGACGTCTAACTCTAATAGCATGTAACTCAAAAGGGGTTGTGGCCATGCGAGGAGCATGGCTGTCAGGGCATTCCCGAAAAGTTGCACGGTGTCCTTTTAGATACTGCCTCAGCACGACTAACTTGGGTGCCAGCATATATACCAGGTTTCAGTAGGTGTAAGCCTGGCACCCAAAGTTAGGCACAGGAATTGGCGCTAAGCACGATTCCAAAGGGCATGCACCCTTATATAGAATTGGCGCTTAGTGCCGATTTTTTTATGGCAACAATTTTTGATTGCCATTTAAAAAATCCCCCCCCATACTGCCTTTGACTACTAATTGACCAGTGTTTGATCTTATTTTTGTTTTATTTCCTGCATCTCCAAGTTTCCTTGATCCTTGTTTAAAAAAAAATAAGGAGAAAAACCCTTTCGGGTCAGTATTTAAGCTCCATGACCAGCATTTGTTTTAAGTGCTAGTTGCACGTGTTTAAAACATCACATATATTCAGCGTTACTATGGGTAAACTCTATAAGTAACACCTAAATTCAGTGCCGATAATGTGTCATTCTTAGCGCAATTCTATAAAGAGTATGCGTCCTTTATAGAATCGTGGTTAGCACTAAGCTGTATTTTTAATTTTTATTTATTTATTACAACATTGATATATTGCCCACGTCAGGAACTGGCTTCTGAGCAGTTTACAAAATACTAATCATAATTATGTTGTGCCAGGGGAGGGGAGGACATATACATTCAGGCACAGGAACGATCAAGGTAGGAAGGATATATCAAAGAGAAAAGGTAGGTTTCAAATTTTAAAATGCCTTGGATCTAATATAGCAGGAATAGAGTTCCAAAATTTTGGACCCGTATAATGATGGTGGTGGCGCGAGTACATGTCATCTAATTCTAGATGGGGGTGGAATCTGAAGTAAACCAGCACTCATGGAACGAAGGGGACCGAGGAGGTACATAGGGAATATGAGATGGTATAGATATTAGGCGCAGTCCCCTGGATTTCTATATAGTGCGCTTAGAGTTAGGTGCTGAATCAGTACGGATTCTATAACACTGCGTGTAACTTAATGGCTTAATAAGCTAATGAGCGCTGATAACAGCACTTAACAAGCAATAATGAGCATTAATTGGCACTGATTAGAATTCAGTCACACAACTCACTAAGTATTCTGTAACGATGCACGCTGAACTTATAACTCGCAGAGGCAAAGGGGCGTGGTATGGGTGGGGAAATGGGCATTTCATGGGCATTCCAAAATTTAGGCGCTTAGTTATAGAATATGCCCAGTGTGCCTAAAATCTATGCGCTGATATTTACACCAGGTTTTTATGGGGGTAATGAATGCGCGTAGATATCGACGCTGAAATATCAACTAAGCCTATTCTATAATCGTTGCCTAAATCTAGGTGTGCTGATTAAAGAATATGCGTAGTTGTGATTTAAAAACCAGCATGAGTATTTAAATTGAATGCTTGAGACAAGTGGCAGCCAGTGTCTAACTATAGGCACCTGCAATTAGGTCTGCTGTAAGCAGACTTAAATACTGGTCACCTAAGGGGGTTCTTTTATGTAGGCGTGCTGGAGTTTTTAGGCGCGCATTAAAAATAGGCGCTTGCTAAATGCTAAAGACGTCCATAGGAATACATTGGCATCTTTAGCATTTAGCGCACACCTATTTTTAACACACGCTAAAAATGCCAGCGCGCCTATGTAAATGACCCCCTAGTTAGGCGCACTTAGGCATGATTCTGTATCAATGCACATAAAATCCAGGACTGCCCCCCAGGAATGCTACTAACCATGCTCCCCAAATTGTTATGCGCAATAGGATTTAGGTGAAATCAGTTGTAGAATCAGATATGCACCCTAAATTCTAATTATTGCCAATTATTGCTGATGAGTGTTATCACCAAGTTAGGGTGTGTTTTGGGTGGGATAAGGACATAGCAAGTTCATAGACTTTATTTCCCATTTCAGAAGGGGACTAAACGTTTATGTCCTAAAAGATAGATGTCCGGAGTTACAGCTGCTACCAAGCACGTTTAGGATTTGTAAACAGCTGCTATTAGCCACACTCCTCTCGATAGGTTGGGGGGTGCCCTTTAATCTCCCAGTGATTTTTGTCATCCCCCATATGCTAAGCTTGCAAGGGAAACCAGTAGCTGTGACATTGGTATGTTGAACTGAGCACTTATCTCACTTTAATAATTTGAATCACACTGTATGGATGACTGGGTTATTTTAGTTTATTTAGAATTTGTTAATGTAGTATGTGTACTTTAGTTTTGATAGATTATTTGGTACTACAAGTTATATTTTATTCTTCCTTTTGTATTCATTCAGTATTAAATTCTAACTGCCAGACCTTTGACCGTCTTGTAACTTTTTGGAGGTCTCTTCTCATGGTTTTCTACTCTCTCCAGGGTGTCCACTCTATTGGCTGTCTTTGTGTCATCTGCAAAAGACAAAGTTTTCCTTCTAACCCTTCAGAATATCTCTCAGAATTATATTAAACAGAATCGGCCCCAGTACCGACCTCTGTGGCACTTCACCTTCCTTTCCTCCGAGCGGATTCCCTTTACCACCCCCTCTGTCACCTGTTGGTCAACCAGTTTCCAATCCAGTTCACCACTGGGTTCTAACTTCCCTAAATTCCTTCAGTACTCTCAGATGTATGCTATCCAGCCCCATTGCTTTGTTCACTGTTTATCCAGCTCCTCATGAACACAGTCCTCTGAAAAATCGTTCAGGGGACTACCATCCCTCTGTTCCTATTTGTGTTATTATCTGTGGGTCTTGCTCCTGGGCCTTCAGTTGTGAGTACAGAGCAGAAATATTTGTTAAGCAATTCCACCTTATCTTTATCAGCGTTTACATATTCCTTCCTTTCACCTTTGAGTCTCACAATGCCACTTTTGCACTTCCTCCTATCACTAACATATCTAAAAAAAATTATGTCTTGTTCCCCCATTTTGACCATATTGGCTATTCTTCCATTTGCATATTTCCTTTCCTGACTATACCAGCTTGTTTTAGCTTTTCCAGATATTGTCACCTGTCTTCCTCTTTCTGCAATTTCTTGTAGTTTATAAAAGCTGATCTCTTTTTCCTTACCTTTTCAGTTCCTATATTGAGAACCAAAGCAGTATCCTTTTCCTCTTACTTTTATTTACTTTCCTTACAAAAGGTTGTTGCCCTTACAATAGCTCCTTTCAGTTTTGCCCACTGCTTTCTATCTTCTTCCAGATATTCTGATCTAGATAGCAATCCTTGAGGAAATCTCCATCTGAATAAAGTTAGTTTTTTTGAAGTCTAGAATTTTCACTTTTGAATGAATCCTCTCCTCACCTATCGTAATATTAGATGATCACCACTATATAACATCAGAAACACTCTCCCCATTAGTAAACACTAAGTCTAGTATGGCCTCATCCCATGTGGGTTCCATTACCAACTACTGGAATAATTTACCCTGTAGAGAATCCAGAACCTCCTTGCTTCAACAGGAAGAATCAATGAGAGCACCACCTGTGCACCTATCTGCTTCACCCTCTCGCCCAGAGCCATGAAGTCACTTTTGATACATATGGAGGCAGGGCCTGTCTTAGGGCAAGGCGACCGAGGCGACCGCATAGGGCCCCAGCGCTCAAGGGGGCCCCCCGTGGTGCACCTGAGGTTGCCCCGCCCGCCGCTCCAACCCCCCCGGCGATCGATCGCTGTTCTATTCCTACCTTTTAAAAAAAGTTTGAGAAGCGCCGAGTAGCAGGCAGCGCCTCGCATCTGCCCTGCTAGTAAAAATCTCCTGCATGTCGTCGGGCCTTCCCACATTGAGTCCCGCCCTCCTCTGAGGTAATAGCCTCACCACGAACTTCCCTCTGATAAGTTCTATTCGGCCTCTCGCTCTGACAATTTCGCGCTATGTGACCCGGCTCCTGGCACCGATAACAGGTCAACTCTCCATTACTACCTCTTAACTCTCTCCTACTGGGATCGTACCCAGAATATCTTCTCTCTTGGAAATTAGGATATCTTAACCTTTCCCGTTCTCTCCCTCTGCCGTTCCCATTCCTCCTCTTGTCTTTCACAGAGACGTGCAAACATGTTTGTCATTTGCTGCATCATTACTCTTGCAGATTCCTCAGGCCTACAATAATCTCCGGCCTCATCTCGACTCCTTTGTAGGATTCGCTTAGGAGAGGATTCCCACGGAGCTAATCCTCGCTCTTCACCGGCCCAACGTATGGCCGCTTCAATCAGCTCGGAAAGGGTATGCCCGGGTTATCCTCACTCCGCTTGGAAACCTCTCTTCTCAGGCTCTCATCTCTCAACCCGATCGTGAACTGTTCCTTAAGTGTCTCATCGGGATTTCCCATTCGGCGTCTATCCCTCCTCATGATGGCATCCAACTTTTCCTGAAGACGATAAGCAAAAATCCGGATCGACTCCTTCTCTCCTTGTCTCTGGTTGTAAAACTCCTGAATACGTAAACCCAGGGCCACCTTGTCCCCGTACACTTGTCTTAGCAGGTCAAAGATCTCCTCTACTGCACACTCCCTTGGAAGAGAATACTTGACTGTATCCCGAGCAATTCCCTTCAGATGGTCTCTGACAACCTCCACCTGATCTTCGGCTGGAACCCGCAAATCCTCAGCCTGGATTTTCATTTTCTCGATCCAGTCCTCCACCTTCATGTCCTCCGGGCCACTGGGAAACCCCTGGAAGTCTGGAAGTGTCCGATCCTGCGGAATTACGACGGTGTGTGTCCACATCTGAGGGGCACGACCTCCTGCTGCTTCACCCTCCATGTTCTTTAACCTTTCTTCAGAGATGGGTACGTCTCAAAAACAAAAACCCGGGAGAACACAAAACACAGGACACTTTTTTTTTTTTTTATTGCACAGCTTCACCGTACTCCGGCCGCTCAAATTTTTCTGCACCTGTAATGGACTCTCAGGGTAAACAGAATTTCCAGCAATTACCACAAATTTCCTCTGGTGGCACCCCCAAATTCAGGAACTATCCTGCCGACTACGCCAAATCTTGCTATCCCCCCTCTGTGTTCCGTTGTATATGTGTCACCCTAACCCTGTTTAATGTAGTTGTGCCAGGTAGGGGTACACCTGAGAACACAGGGGGAGATACAAGTTCACTAACCTCGCTGTATACCCTCAAAGGGTATACAGGGAAAGAAAACTAAAATTGCTCAAACTCAAACTCAATTCTGATGTTACAATGCAATCAACATTTATTATATATATATAACAGATACAATTTTAAATAGAATATTATACTAACAGTGAACTAATTTCTTTTTCTTTCTTTTATTACAGAAGCCTCTGGACACCACAAAAGGAACAGATCAGATAAGTATTCTTCTTTCTTTTCTTCTTTTATTTTCTAAACATTCAATGAATTCTTTAATAATTTCTAATTTTAAATCTTTAGTCAGTAAAAGAAAATGATACTTTGTGTGCAATTTTTTTTCTCTTTCTAGGAGCTCAGCACCGTGATCAACTCAGGTAAGTATGTAAATTTATATTTGTGTAATATAGTCACCACACTGGTTGCACCGGCCGGTTGTCCTCAGGATCTGTCTTGCGTAGGGGCCCAAGATGAATGTTTTCAGATGTTTCAGGATCCCTTGTGACCGTCACCTACACCTCACACTTAAATAAACCAAAAGGAAGGAAAACCCTATCTACCTATTAATCACCCCACCCCACTAATGACATTTATCCAAGCTTAAATTTTATACAATGGCCACCACTATCTAACAAAATTAAAATAACAATACCCTCACTAAAACCCCCTAATCTTACTTAAATGATCCCTATACTAAAGAGCATTAACATATATACACCCCCTTTTTCACCATACACTTTACACCCAAAAATCACAGCACACCTCCAAAAATTCTCTCTCCAACCTCCAACCTCTCAGAACACATCAGCTTATTTCCCAACTCCAAACCTCCACCACTTCCAATCTCCACAAACTCACTCCCAAACCTCTATCTCAGCCACACCATCAAAAACACTTCCTCTCCTCACCTCAGTCAGCAATGCTCTGCCAACTGCCAGCCTGCCCGTTACCTGGGAGACGGACCCTTGGCTTGGGGTTCCGCAACCCATCCAGCCAATCCTGAGTCCTGCTCAACATTCCGTATCCTTCTGCTGACCAGCGGAATGTTGAGCAGCACTACTCAAGCCCCATTTTAATTAAAGATTTCCCATAGGAATCAATGGGAAAAACTTTAATTAATATAAAACCCCTAAAAATTCTACTCAAATTACCCCAAATTTCCCATACTAATTAAACCTCCCATTCTCTATTATCCTATATCTTTAAAATTTAAAAATCCCAAAATTTAATATCCGCCCAGAAAAAAACTTTCTAAAATCCCGGAAAAATTCCCAAAAAATTTAAAACCCCCCTCAAAAATTCTAAAACCACCTCCCGGACACACCACGTCGAAATTTAAAAATTAACCCTTTCCTAACCTCATAAAATAGCACCCTTCCCAAAAGACCCCCTAAAAATATTAAAATTCAAAAACTAAATCACCCAAAAAATCCCAAAAAATCCCCCGACCCCAAAACTGAAAACAGAATTTAAAAAACTCAAAACCCTGATTTTTTAAAAATAAAAGTCCCTATTTCCACAATTTAAAAATTAACCAATTAAAATTTTGGGTTAAAAACCCCTTACCTGTTTTCCTGATTTTCCCCTAACGTTTCCGCTTCCCTCCGTTCCGGTCCTGGTCGTCTCCTCCCCGAAACGGAGCCAAAATAAAAAAACTTCCGAAGCCGGCCCAAAATCTAGGCCCCGGCTTCGGCCTACACACGAAGACGCGCGAACCCGATTCGGGCATGTAGCGCGCCCTCTACGGGAGCGTGCCCGCACGTTTCCTTTTCTTTTCGGCGCTCCTCTTCGCTTTGGCGCCTAGCGCCAAAGCTAAAATCGGCCCCATTCAGCCCCGAAGCGGGGTGAAGAAACCCAGCTCCTTTCTTCAACACCCGGGGACGTGTCCAACCGTCCCCGGGCGTCAAGAACATGGCGATGCTGCCCCCCACGGCCCCACACGCCTGTATTCTTTTTTTTTTTTTTTTAAAAACCTCGCCGCTTCTTGCAGCCCCGCAATGGCCCCCAAGCTGCCATTGTCCACTCACCCTGGGCAGCAGCCTCCAGGACCCTCCAGAGCCTCCCAGGTAAGTATTTTTTTTATTTTTTTTCTTCTTAACCCCTTGTTACATTAGGTATCATAGAGGAATCGGTTAGTCCCTGGTCCAGTCCAGTGGTGTTGGTACCAAAGAGTGATGGGTCTCAGAGGTTTTGTATAGATTTCCGAAGGGTGAATGCCATATCCCAGTTTGATGCTTATCCCATGCCCCTGATAGATGACTTACTGGACAAACTGGGGCATGCTCAGTATTTAACTACCTTAGATCTTACGAAAGGGTATTGGCAAGTGCCGCTGACAGAGGAGGCTAAGCCCAAAACAGCCTTTGGCACCCCTATAGGGTTATTCCAATTTAGACGAATGCCATTTGGGTTAAATGGGGCGGCGGCGTGCTGCCAACGATTGGCTGATCAGTTGCTGAGGTGGCATTCGGACTACGCAGCTGCATACATGGATGATATTGTCATTTTTAGCTCAGAATGGGAGTCCCATTTGCCCAAAGTCAAAGCTGTGCTAGAATCCCTCAGGCGGGCGGGCCTAACAGTGAACCCAAAGAAGTGCGTGTTTGCTAGTGAAGAGGTAAAATACTTGGGATACATTGTGGGAGGGAGAGTTATCAAACCCCTAAGGGATAAAGTGCAGGGAGTGCGTGATTTTCTGCTGCTCCACACCAAAAAACAATTGAGGGGGGTTTTGGGGCTGATAGGATATTATCGCAGATTCATTCCTAGATTTGTGGAGAGATCAAGCACCCTTACTGACATGCTGAGGAAAAGGTGCCCTAATTGCCTAAAGTGGACACAGGCAGGTTGTGGGGAGTTCCAAATGTTGAAAGACCTCCTGTGTCAGGAACCGGTCTTAAAAGGAATGGATTTTGAGAAGCCCTTCCTGTTACAAACAGACGTCTCAGAGACGGGCTTGGGGGCTGTGTTATCCCAAGAGTTTGAAGGGGAGGAGCACCCTGTCCTTTTTCTGAGTAGGAAACTGCACCCGGTAGAGCAGCATTACGCTTTTATAGAGAAGGAGTGTTTGGCTATAAAATGGGCTATAGAAACTCTGAAATACTATCTGCAGGGCAATCCTTTTGTTTTGATTACTGACCACGCGCCTCTGAAGTGGCTCCAACAAATGCAGGGGCAGAATGCCAGGCTCACCCGCTGGTATTTAGTGTTACAAGCTTTTTCCTTTGAAATACAGCATAGGGCGGGGAAGCTTCATGGGAACGCTGACGCCCTGTCCCGAATTGCGAACTCCCCAGCAAGTAGCCTGGAGGAAGCAAGGAGTCGCAATTATTTGAAGGGGGGGGGGGGGTGTGTGTAAGGAGGTTGGAGGGTCTAAGCAGGTCAGGAGGAGGTATTGGGCCAGACTACATTCCCCACAAGGCCCTGAGAGAAGGGCTCGAGGGGTAGGTCCCAAAACCCGGTATGGCCCCCACGTGGAAGGGAGGGGGAAAAGGACTGGAAAGAGCAGCTGCTATGGCAGACGAGGGCCAGAAGGGGGAGCAGGGATGACAAAGCTCAATTCCCTTGGGTGAGAAATCAGTACAAGATTCCTTCCACCTGGGAGGGGGAGGAGGTCTCCAACCAACAGCCTAGCAGAGAAGCAGAGTTAATGGAGTGCTTGGAGGAAGGAGAGTCTGGAGGGACCAGCACACCAGGTTTGGAGGAGCCGGTTGACATGGACTGTAATTGTACTTTGGGGCAGAGTTGCAGGGACTGAAGGCAGTGGGTGGTCACAGGAGTCAATTAGCTGTGTTGTGGGTGGTGTACTGCCATTCTGCAACCACCCAAGCGGAAAGACTTTTAAAACTGAAACCCAGGCTGTTGAACTGGGGAGAACTTGGATTTAAAGGGAAGTTTTTTTTTGTTGCTTTGTTTTGGAAACTGAATGGGACTTTAACCCCCTTGAACTGAGATTTGTGGAGGAGGGGAAATAAACTGTTTGGAACTAAAAGCTGTGTTGTCTGGAAGGACTTTGTTTGTGGACTGCTGAAGGGAGCCTACCACCCCCTGAAGGTTTGCTACAGGGATTACAGTTATTACAAAATCAAGGTCAGGTATACACAAAGTAGCACATATGAGTTTATCTTTTTGGGCAGACTGGATGGACCGTACAGTCTTTCTCTGCCATCATCTACTATGTTACTATCCTGCTTATTTTCGAAGGGGAAGGTTGCCCATCTTCCGACACAAATCGGGAGATGGGCGTCCTTCTCCTAAGGTCGCCCAAATCGTCATAATCGAAAGCCGATTTTCGGCATCCTCAACTGTTTTCCGTCGCGGGGATGACCAAAGTTCAGGGGGGTGTGTCGGCAGTGTACTGAAGTTGGGACAGGGGTGTGGTTAACAGATGGGCGTCCTCAGCCAATAATGGAAAAAAGAAGGGTGTCCCTCATGAGCATTTGGCCGACTTTACTTGGTCCATTTTTTTTCATGACCAAGCATCAACAAGGTGACTGAACTGACCAGATGACCACTGGAGGGAATCGAGGATGACCTCCCCTGACTTCCCCAGTGGTCACTAACCACCTCACACCCTGAAAAAAACAACCTCAAAAGCTTTTGTCTATTTTTTTTAGAGTATGTCCTTCGCTATGCTTCCCAGTTGAGGACGTCCTTCCCTGCAATGGCAGGGCAGTTGAGGATGTCCAAAATTTGGATGTTTCTGTGAGAAGGACATCCATGCTTTTGCTATGCCTCTGACACCCTCTTTGTTTATTTACTTGGATTTTGGATCACAAGTAGCAGCAGTGGGATTTGAACCAGCCACCTTAGGATTGCAAGAGCAGTGCTCTAACCACTAGGCCACTCTTCGACTCCACTCCCTGTGGGGAGGGGAGGCAGTATGCAGGTCCCTGGGGGGGAGGTATGTGTTTGTCAGCAGAGGCATAATGGAGGTGTGGATGTCCTTCTTTCAAACATTTTGGAAATCCTCAACTGCCCCCTACAGGGATGGCCAAATTTCAAGGGAGTGGAGGAGTGGCATAGTCGTTAGTGCACTGATCTTGCAAGCTAGAGGTGGCTGGTTCAAATCCCACTGCTGCTACTTGTGATCCAAAATGTAAATAAATAAAGAGGGTGTCAGAGGCATAGCAAAGGCATGGACATCCTTCTCACAGAAACATCCACATTTTGGACATCTTCAATTGCCGTCGCTTTTCATCCGTAGGAAGGAAATCATGTGCAAATGAGCTAACAGCAAGCAGCTCATTTGCATGCAATTTCCTTCATTCATGCCCATTCCTTTCCGGATAGGGAAGGGCTTTTTCCATTCAGTTAGTGGGACCAGTGCACTACGAATGCTGGCTCCTCCCATGACCAAATGGCTTGGATTTGGTTGTTTCTGAGATGGGCATCCTCGCTTTCCATTATCGCCAAAAACCAGGGACGACCATATCTAAGGTTGACCTAAATTTCATGATTTGGGCGATTATCGAAATGAAAGATGGACGTTCATCTTGTTTCGATAGTATGGGTTGCCCTGCCCCTTTACGGGGCCGTCCTTAGAGATGGGCGCCCTTAGAGATGGGTGCCCCTGTTCGATTATCCCCCTCTATGTTACCTACAGCAGCAGTATCATTTGTGCCATGAAAGCGATGCCAATGCACCAGTTTCCCCTAAGCCAGGATCCACTTCAGATTCAGCTCCTACATCTTTGCAGACTGTCTCCACACCAGCACCAGCCCTGCCTTTACTAATGCCTGCCCTTGAAGAGTGACTCTGGGTCATGTTACAGGAGGAGCTGAGGTGCATCTTAGCTCAATATGATGCCAAGGTATCTAGGGCACTGGTGCCAGCTTCGGTGCTGCTCTAGCCCATTCTGGAGACCCATGCCCTATTTGTTGAGCAGTCATTGATGTTAATGCTTCACCAGACATCAGAGCTGACTCTGACCAATGTGGTGCTCCTTTCCAGCCTATCAGGGGAGGACACAAACCTGGAGACCAGGAGGAGACCCTGTTTTTCAGTGCCCTTGCTCAGATCCTGGTTATATGCCCAGTGGTACGAGGCAGACAGAGACTCACACATCACATGAGGAGTACTATTGCTAAATCAGCTATCGACCACTCTTGGGGCTCTGATAAAGAACCAGAGGAGCCCATGGAGGAAGGTTCCCTTGGTCTGACTTCTCCACTTCAGGAAAAGAAGAAGTCTCCCCCAGAGGAGCTCTCCTTTTTTAGCTTTCTGAGAGAGATGACTGAGGCCATCCCCTTTAATTTGGAAAGTGACGACGAGCCTAGGACTGAGATGTTAGATGTCCTTGATTATGATTTCTCTCCCAAGGAGGCTGTGACAGTACTGTTTAGCCTCTACCAAAGAAGGCAGGTTCTAATTATAGAGTCCAAAAGGTTCCTGGATTTGAGAAGCAACTGCTTCTGCACCATTCCATGATGGTTGAATCTGCCCTCAAAAGAGCCAGATGTTTGAGGACCCATGCCTTGACTCCTCCAGGCAGGGATGCTTGCAATCTTGGTCTTTTGGGAGGAAAGTGTTTCAGGGCTTGATACTTATTTCTCTCATACAGTCCTATGAGCTTTACATGAGCATCTACTTAAAGAACTTGGTGTTCAGTGTGACACAATGTGCAGGCACTCTGCCTCCGGAGAAGGCCACCAAACTCTTCTGTCAGCTAGCAGCCAAGCTAGCAACGCACTTTCTGTTTTCTATCTTTTTACAGTTCTCAATCCACAACAGAACATTGCCTCTTATCTCATGGCTTTTTAATTTTCTCAGAATTCTCTCATGAGGGACTTTGTTAAAAGCTTTCTGAAAATCTAATGCACACGTGTTCTTAATTTGTTTCTCTATCACAGCACATGTACTTTCACCCTGTTGGTTGATAACAAGTCATATACTTTCATCCTGCAGTTCTGCAGTAAATGTGCAAAACAACAAAATCAATTTTAAGTGGATTGCTCCCTCAAATCATATTCCTGAGGGTCAATGTTGGGTGAGATACCATCAATCCCCACAAGTCCCCAAAAATGATAGCTTTCTTAAGTATGACACACTCATTGACATCCATGCATCTTGACAATTATATAGTATAGTGCTTTATAAACAGTTCCAACAACAAAATGAACACTGTTCTAGGTGGAGTACAAATTTACATACAATCAAAACAATACAATTCTAACAAACATTCCTTTACCATCATGATGTAATATTTAACTGTCAAATAATCAAAATTTTATATTAACTAACCAACATAGCTCATGTGGAAACTACAAAAACGATAACCTCTCTACACATAACAAAGGCACACCATCAGGCTGAGTCAGAAAGGCACAGAACACATCTTCAATCTGTTACCTGGCTGCAGCCTGCCATCTGCTACAGCTGCAGGCACCCTGACCAGATAATATGTTTTAAACAGCAAAAAGAAAGCACTAGCAGCCTTCAAAATGGGGAACACAAATCCTTTTAATCATGTAACTTGAATACCAATCTTGTGCTAATGACCCGACATGGGCCGTGTTTCGGCACACAGTGCCTGCATCAGGGTCAGTATTAAATTCTTAAGCAATTCTTGTTGAAAAGATGCGATGCACAAAGGAGATGCCTCCCCACATGATGCAGTTTCCTACTCCTTACCGTCGGATGCAAAACAGTCCTTCTGTTTCCGGATCAGGAAGGACTGTTTTGCATCCGATGGAAAGGAGTAGGAAACTCCACTTAGTTTGCATCGTGTGTGGAGGCATCTCCATTGTGCTTTGGATCTTTTCAACCAGAATTGCTTAAGCATTTATTACTGACCTCTGACGCAGGCACTGTGCAACGAAACACAGCCCATGTCGGGTATTCAAGTTACATGACTAAAAGGATTTGTGTTCCCCCTTTTGAAAGCTCTTAGTGCTTTCTTTTTGATGTTTTAGACTTTGTCTTGTACTTCGTACCCTCTCTGTGTACGTTCTTCAGATTATATGGTTTGCAACTTTAACGTCAGCTCCAGTGAAATAGGCTGCTGGAAGATAAAGTTCTAAGTTCTAGGTCTAAGAAAAGTAGCACAATTGTAAGATCAGGGAGGAGCAGAAAGAAGAGTCCATACTCCATACTGATACCCACAGTGAGGAATAAGAGTATGAATTAAAACTATACCTATACATTTTTAAGGGGTCCTTTTACTAAGCAGCGGTAAGCACTAATGCATGCTTCCTGTGTGCCAAAATGCACTAAAGCGGGGAGCGCTCAGGTATCCTGTGGTAGTTCTGGCATCTGTGCATGCTTCTTTGGTGCTAAAAGTATTTTTTATGTTTAAATCTGTTTATTGACATAATATGCAAAATGTAATACAAACACAGTTCTGCCAATTACGGCGCTAACACAGCAAGCAACTGTCAGTACATCTTCCAACGTCAGCTGATTTTCTGTTTTATCCCCCCCCTTCCCTCCCGCCAACCCTTCCCTCTGGTTAGCTGAACAGTTTGCATAACTCTTTTAAACACATGTACCATCCTGAATAACTCAAACATTACGGGAATATAATGGAAGCACTGGATGTCATTAACAAGCTGAGTACAAAAGAATCCAGGTTAGTCTTTATTGCTCCCTTGTCCTCCCGCTGTTGCTACTCTCCCACCCCCCCCATCCCTTCCTAGATCCCCACCCCCCCACCTAATTCCCCCCCCCCCCCTGATCCCAGTCATCCAGTCCAGCCGGTAACTCAAAACCAAACACCTCTAATTTAGAATTCTGCTCCTTGCAAGGGGTTGCAAAGTGTCCCAAAATTTCTCCCATATTCGTTGAAACCTCTGGCCTTCCCCAGAGGACAAATCCAAAAGGCCACGTCTTTCTAGTTTGAGGAGTTCGATCATTTGTATTCTCCAAGCACCAACTGTGGGGGCTCTATCATCTCGCCAATGTTGTAAAAGAACTTTTTTCCCCATCAAAATCGCTCTCCGTAGGAAAGTCAAGAAGCCCGGAAGGGTCGGTTTGACATACTTGTAGACCTGAAGGAGCATCAAAGGATGTCTCTGGACAGTACGTCCCCAATATTTCTTGACCTCTCGTAAAATTTGCGTCCACAGCTGTAGGACGTGCGGACAGTACCAAAACATATGTCCAAGAGTAGCTTGTCTCTGATCACACCACGGGCAGACGCCCTCTCCTCCAAAGCCTGCCTTCATCGCTCTATCTGGTGAGATGTACAGTCTGAGAGCGAATTTGTACTGCATTTCCCAGTGCCGGATAAAGATGGAAGTTTTCTGGATGGATGAAAGAAAATTGTACAGAATCTCTTCCGTTACTTCTGACAGTAAATCTCTAGCCCATCGTTGAGCACTGGTGCGAAAGTCTATATTCTCTGTCGAGTCTTGTAAGGATCTGTGGTGATATTTTAAAGGCACTGCCGTTTGGGCCCCCAAAGTCAAATCTGAACTCAATATATCCTGTACATCCTCGCTCAAATTCAGCCAGCCTAGGGCTCTGATATAGTGTTGAACCTGAAGATAGGCAAAGCGATCCAACTCTCTGAACTTGAATTCTTTTTGGAGTTCTAAGAATGGTCTTGTCTTACCCTCCTCTGTAACCAACTGATAAATGTACTTGACCCCCAGTTGTCTCCATCGACCAAATGTCTTTGAGGAGGTGCCCTCTGGGAAGTCAGGGTTATGAAGCAAAGGCAAAAAGAGTGTCACTCTCCAGTCAAAGCGATATCTCTTACAGAGCCATCTCCAAGCCGCCCTCGCCGAAGTTACCAGAGGGCTCCTCCCCATCCCCCCGGGAAGTGCCCTGCTAGGTGCATGTAGTGCCCATCCCAGGTGCACAGTTGGGAACATTGCCATCTCTAGGCTAGTAGCTGAAAAGGTATTGCTATCTGTCAGCCAATCCCTAATATGTCTCATGGCACAGGCTATTGTTAGGTGTCGTACATTTAGCAACCCCATTCCCCCCTGTGTTTTCGGCTTCTGAATTACCTGTATCGGGAGTCTAGGCTTTTTCTTGTTCCATAAGAAATTTTGGATCAAACGATGCAGTTCGCGCTCCTCCCTCCGTTTCAGATATATTGGCAACATTTGGAACTTATATAACCATTTGGGGATTATTAACATATTTACCAGCCCCACCCGGCCCGTTAGCGAGAGTGGACAGGAACTCCAGAGCTGTAATAACCGCTTCGTGGTATTTAATAATGGTCTCACGTTCCTGTCATACAATGTCTCCATCGCTATTGGAATCTGTACTCCTAAATAACACAGTTGTTGATTCGCCCATTGCAACGGGAGATGGCCTCTCCAAGTATCTCTGACTGCCTCGTTCAGCGGCAAGGCTAGGGACTTTGTCTGGTTCAAAGTGTACCCAGACAGTTTGCCGTACGTATCAATGGCGTGTAAGAGGTTCTCTAGGGAGGTCTGTGGGTCACGCAACAGCAACAGGACATCGTCCGCATACGCTAGAACCTTAAGTTCTACCCCCTGTACCAGTATACCCCTAATGTCGCTGCGTGCCCGAATTTCAGCTAACAAGGGTTCCAGGGTTAACAGGAAGAGTAATGGGGAAAGGGGGCACCCCTGCCGCGTACCCCTTCCTATCTCAAAAGCTGCTGTTTGAATCCCATTCACCCGCACTGTGGCCCGTGGCTGGGAGTATAATGTTTCTATTGCCTGTAGAGCCCACCCCGTCAGACCCACCTGTCTCAACGTTTCAAACATAAATGTCCAATCCACTTGGTCAAAGGCGCGCTCAGCATCCAGGCTCACCACCATCCTACCAACGCCAGGGACCTCCTCCGAGATCATAGCCATTATTAGCTTCCTAACATTAAGGACCGACTGGCGTCCTCGCACAAACCCCACCTGATCCTCTTTAATGAGGATCGGCATCAGGGGCGCCAGTCTATCTGCGAGTATACGGGACAACAGCTTGACCTCCACGTTAATGAGGGAAATGGGCCTGTAGGAACCAGGCTGTAATGGGTCCCTATCTTTTTTAGGTATCAAACTGATTGTCGCCAGATTAGCATGCCTCGGGAAGCAACCTTCCTCCACCACGGCATTAAGATATTCAGTTAGGGGGCTCACTGTCTGTATTTTCAGCAGTTTATAAAACTCTCCCGACAGACCATCCGGCCCCGGCGCCGAGTGTAACTTCAGCGCGCTGACCGCTTTCTGCAGTTCTTTAGCCGTTATTGGGCTATCTAGTGGCGCCAGACGGCCTGCCGGGATTGTCTCCAGCCTCCGTTCCTGCAGATACTGCTGGATTCCTCCCCCAGTCTTCCCCGCCTCCTTGCTCCCCCCATATAATGTGGCAAAATGGCCTTGAAAGGCTTGTGCTATCTCTTCCATATTATTTGATATCTCTCCTGTGGGTTTTCGTATAGCAGTAATAAAATGAGACTTCCGTGATCCCTTTACCAGTCTGGCCAGCATCCCGCCCGCCTTGTCTCCAAATTTATGCAGTTTATATTTCCTGTATATAAGGGATCGAGTTAAACGCTCATGTAGTAGACTGTTCAAGGCCGTCCTGGTGGACACCAACAGCTCATATGTCGCCTGAGTTGGGGTTCTGGTGTAGTTCTTCCTCGCTGCCCTTAATTTCTTTTCTAGATTTACTATCCCTTGTGATATTTGTTTATTGCGGGCGCTAACATAGGCTATAATGTCGCCTCTGAGGACGGCCTTGGCCGCCGACCAGAACAAGATTGGGTCCTCCCGATGAATCTGGTTATTCACTAAATAGTCCTCCCATTTTTTCTGCAGGAAGCCCTCAAATTCTTTAGAGGAATACAAGTAAGCTGGGAACCGCCACCCTGACTGTTGCTTAAAGTATGTCGTCGGTTCTACATCTAACCACACCAGCGCGTGGTCCGAGATCTCTTCCGGGCCAATCTGAGCTTCGATAACCTTAAGGAAGAGGTCCTGTGTGGTGAGAATGTAGTCAATTCTGGATTGCGTACGATGTGCCCTGGAGGTGTGTGTATAATCCCTCTCCTCCCCATGTAATATCCTCCACGGATCTACCAAACCCAGCTCCCTACAAAAGACCTGCAATAGCGAGGTGGTGATGGGATTTTGCCTTGGGTGCTGTTGGCTGGATCTATCTAGTTCTATGTCCATCGTTTGGTTCAGGTCCCCTGCCAAAATCAGTGGGAGTGATGCTTGCCCCTTGTATTTTGCTAAAAGTTGTGCATAGAAGGCATGTGCTGGAGTGTTAGGGCCGTAAACCGAAGCTAAGTGTAACTCTGTCCCCTGCAAGTTGAGCTTCACCCCCACTAGCCTCCCCTCCTCGTCTTTGAACATCATTCGTGCCTGACACATTAATGCCTTATGAACCAAAATGGCAACCCCCCCTCTTCTACTGGTTGCTGGGGAACAGAAAACTGCCCCCACCCAATGGCGTTTCAGTTTTTCGTGTTCCTCCTGGGAAAGCCTAGTCTCTTGGAGGCATGCTATTCCCGCCCCGTGTCTCTTTAAAGCCGCCAAAATTTTTGCTCGCTTAATGGGGGAGGTTATGCCACCTACATTCCACGAGACGATGCGCACTCTACCTGCAGCAGCGCTTGTTCACAAAGTGTCTGCTACGCTGAAAAGTGCTGCCATTACACTCCCCAGGGCACCCAGCCTTACCCTGAGGGTCTAAGTCCCCAACTGTGCACCGCCGCTGGAATTGCTCCCCCCATTTATCTAGAACGTTGGTGTACCATGTAATCTGATCATTCTTGTGATTTGTTACCGTGCTAAGTTCAGCTTGTGAGCTTATGTTCCCCCCTCTCCGCTCCCCCCCTCCCAACTCCCCCCTCCCTCCCAAACTCCCCCCTACCTCCCAATCCCTTGATCCCTCGCTAAACCTGCCCATCAACAATGGGTCTTGGGGGGCTTCTGCGCCTCCCGGTCCCCGACCCTCAGAAACACATCACAAACAGTATAATCTCCTCTGCATTAGTTTTTACATGCATGAATACTTTCCTGCTCAAGCAACCTCCACGTCTTGGAGCGTTCAGTTCAGTTCAATCATTACTATTTGAGTCCTTCTCTTGAGACTCCAGGCGCTGCATGTATTGTTGTGCTTCTTCTGGGGTTCCCAATGCTCTCCATTGTCCGTTGTCTTTCACTTTCAGCACTGCCGGATAGGCCAACATGAATTGAACTTTCTGCTCGTGTAGTTGTCTACAGAATGGGGTGAACTTTTTCCTCTTTTCCTGGAGCCCTGCTGAGTAATCTTGAAATATTAGTATTGGGTGCCCATCAAACTTAGTGTCATTTCTTTTCTGCCGAAATCCCCGTAAGATCTCATCTTTATGGATGTAATTATGTACTTTCAAGATCACTGTCCTTGGATTGCGTCGGCCATCTTGTTGTCTTCCCACGCGGTGAGCCCTCTCCAGACATAAGGGTCCCGCGTGGTCCGACAGCGCAAACTCCTTTGATAGCCATTTCTCCAGCACTGATGACAAGACTGAAGCTCCCACTGACTCCGGTAAGCCCACAATTCTGAGGTTCGCTCGGCGGGAACGGTTCTCGAGCTCGTCAAGTTTCTCTTGGTATGCTGCAGTTTTGCCCTCCATCTTTGCCAGTCGTTGCAGCGCGGGGGCCAATGTGTCTTCTGCTGCCGCCATCCGCTTCTCCAGCTCTCCGGTCCTTCTTTTAGTCTCTGCAGTGAGCAGTTCTAGTGCGTTTAGCTGTGCTGAGACTTTCTCCCATTTCGGGTCGATCGCGGCACTTACAACTTCTGCCAGCTGTCTTAACTGCTCGGCTGTGAACGCCCCGGAGTCGGGTGGCGGTACATTGGTTTCCGGCCCTCCCGCCTTCGACAGCTCCTTGTCTTTTTTTGCGTTTTTCGGCGGCATTTGCTTGGAAACGACGCTCATATATTTGTCCATGCAGTTCTTTTCTGTGGCCCGTTGTATTTCGAGCTCACGTCGTTTGTGCAGGGCTTGCAAATTATCAAAAATTCAGATCGGGGCCCGGGAGAGCGCAAAACCACGTCTGCCTCGCTCTAAAGCATCACGTGACCCCGCTAAAAGTATTTAAAAAAAAAATTATTTAGTGCTAGAGGCATGTATGGGGGCGGAGAGTAGGCAAGCCCAGTGCTAGTCAGCACAGCTACATTGCTGCACGCCTACCGATTAGTGCATGGTTAGCGCGTGAGCCCTTTACACCTACTAAATAGGTGTCAGTAAGGGCTCACACGCTAATGGCCACACACTAATTGGGAAATTAGCATGTGCTCATTAATTGTGGAAATGAAAACTCGGCCATTTTACAGCTGCGTTAAAGGTGGGATCAGTACATGGGAAACCCACACGCTTGTTGTAACATGGGCCACCTTTTAGGACGTTTAAAAATGATTGATTTCATTTGTTTCTGACAATACTAGTTCAGAATGAATCCTAATCCCATGGTATTTTAAAAATGTCATACTTTTAATTAAATGAACCAGATGTACTAAACAAAATAGGAACAAACTCTTAGTACATATGGAGGCTCATTTTCAAAGCACATAGACTTACATAATAACTTTTGTAAGGAACTTTGTAAGTCTAAATGCTTTGAAAATAGCCCTATGGTCAATTATTATTTTGTTAGTTCACCCCTCAGATAAAAGAAACTGGGAAGGTGGAATATTTGAAAGGTATGCCTTTCAAATTGTATATCTGAATTAATTGCTGTGAGTAACAGGAGAGTTGAGGCTTTCACTACATAAAGCATCTACAGATTTAAACAAGACCTAGAAATAAAAATAATGGTATCACATCTTTATGTAAGAAACACGAAGCCCAGTCATTTGAAAGAGTGCTACACAGCGTTCAGATTAAATGTAATGAAAGCTGAGCTGCTGAGAAGAACTTATTATAGTTCAAAACAATGAGGAATAAAATAAGGTACGCCATCTCAAACCTGCCATCTATAACATTCAATTGGCTATGGTCTGGGCTCTTGAGAACCCAAATACAAGAGAAGGGAAATTTAAACCAAAGGTCAACTCCTCTTATCACAAAAGGCAAATAAGCAAATAAGAATTTTACCAGCAGTCAGTGAAGATTGAAAAAAACCTAGATGCAATAAAACAGAAACCTAGACTGGGAAAGAGTGTAAGGAATTAAAACATCCAAATTATAGTGTTTGGTAGTGGATTTTAAAAACATTTTTTTTTTCAGCAAATCCAAAGTAATGGATTAAAAAACAGGTGAATTTCTAGAATTACAATAGGATTTTATTACAGTGCACTTACTGTGGTATTTGGTGAGAGGAGGTAGGAGTGATTATAGTGGAACCACCAAGCAAAGTGGATGTACACTAATCCCCAGTCCATAGCCTCTCTAGAAATATCCATTGAATCATCAGTTGCATAAAAACAGGTATACTGTGTAAAATAAAAGGGTCACTCCAGGCTGAGTGTCCTTTATAGAATAGTGTGTGGTGTCAATTTCTGCACCCAAATTTGGGTGCCAGGACTTATGCCTGGGGATATCAGGTGTAATACCTAGTGCCCAATTTTGGTGTGTATCCCTGGTATTCTATAACACTGCATGCAAATTTTCAGAAAGACCCTGCCCCTCCCTTGGCCACAACTCTTTTGGGTTGTGCACTAATGGATTTGGGCGTCCAGTGTTATAGAATAGTGCACAGCCAGATAAGTGCACAAATCATAATTAATGCCAATTACTGCTGTTAATTGGCTCATTAACCAATTAAGTTGCACATGCATCTCAGGATTACGCCTGTGCAAATTTGGGCAACCTTTATAGAATCTGGGGGTGTATGAGTACCGTTTACACCTGCTCCCGAGAATGTTTGCAGCTTCATTTTAGGCACAATTTCTGTTACTTTTTGGAGTAACTTTATAAAGACATATGTGTCTTTACAAAATAGGCTCAGAGCCTGTTTGAATTCTTAGTCTAGGTGCCTTTTTATAACATCATCTTCCATGAGACCTATTTACTAAGCTGCAGTATGGTTTTGCAGTTAATTTGTGTTAATGGCAAAATTTAATGTGTGTTAGTGGCAAAACATCCATGGCAATGTTTAGGAGTAAAAGGGGTATGTGGTTAGCATGTGGGGGCTGGAAGCCTCAACATTAATATGCATTAGTACACCATTACTGCAGGAGGTATTTTTGTGGAAAAAAAATTAACTAGATGTTTAGAGGTATAGTTACACAGAAAAAGAGTGGGAAATGGACCAATGACTCCAGGAAAATGGGAGATAAATTTCAAAGAACCACTTTATTAAATGAGGTATAGTTAAAAATTTCACAATAACAACCTGCCTTGCAGTTAATAGTTATGGAAATGCACATTAATTTTTGTCTAGCCATACTTGTTCCCACTCCACATTAAGAACTTCACTCAATTCTGGCCGCTGTATCTCATAAAAGGTTCAAAGAAAAGTGACCAGAATGATAAAGGGGATGGAACTCCTCTCATATGAGAAAAGGTGAAACAGGTTAGGGCTCATCAGCTTGGAAAAGAGACAGCTGATGGAAGATACGACTGAGTTCTAGAAAATCCTGAGTGATGTAGAGTGAGTAGAAGCGAATCAATTTTTCACTCTTTCAAAAATTGCAAAGACCAGGGGGACACTCAATGAAATTACACGGAAATACTTTTAAAACAAATAGGACATAAGAACATAAGAGTAGCCATACTGGGTCAGACCAATGGTCCATCTAGCCCAGTATCCTGTTTTCTGCAGAAACCCAATTACCAGCAACATTCCATGCTACCAATCCTGGGGCGAGCAGTTGCTTCCCCTTGTCTACCTCAATAGCAGACTATGGACTTTACTCCAGGAATTTGTCCAAACCTTTTTTATACCCAGATATGCTAACTGCTGTTACTACATCCTCCGGCAATGAGTTCCAAAGCTTAACTATTCGTTAGGTGAAAAAATATTTCCTCCTATTTGTTTTAAAAGTATTTCCATGTAACTTCCTTGAGTGTCCCCTAGTCTTTGTACTTTTGGAACGAGTAAAAAATTGATTTACTTCTACTTGTTGTACACCACTCAGGATATATATATGGAGAAAAAAGCACGGTGATATATTCCAGTTTAAATAAGGAGACATACCTTGAAACAGCTATTATTGTGAATTGATTGTCTCCGTAATAAAATTGAAGACAAAATTGAAGGAATAGATATAGATATAGTGACACTACAAATTTAAAGCTAAGTAGAATTTAAATTAAAGTTTGAATTGAATTTGTAATGAGAAAAATAAGATCAAATGAGGAGTATCTGCCCACCATAAAAGTGCCTGGCTCACATTAGCCTGAATGGTGGTGACAGAGGTATCTGATAGATCTTATACAAGGAATACCGCTTGAAATGGTTTAAAGAATTGTCTAAGTAAATAATAGATGAGTTGGGTATTATATCGTGGTTTATTCATATCCAGGCATTTATACCAGCTCTAGGGCTGGTGTAAAGTGGTCATTTTTAGATGTATGCATGTTCTCTGCCACTTGCATAAGCATCTGCTTTTCTTCATAGAATAGGCTTTAAAAAAAGCACCAGAACCAGTGCCAATAATAGGTGCCATGTTATAGAATTATCCTTCTAACAGTGGCGTATTTATACTAGATGCATGTGTTGCATACACATCCCCTGTCAGATCCGTCCCCCTGTCTGTACCTTAATATCATTTCTGCTGCAGCCTCTCTGGGAAAGCTGGGAGCCTCTGATTTGGGTCATGTAAGTCCTTTCAGTCCTGTCACTGCTGCACAAAGGGGAAAAACATTTTTGGTAGCCTCAAGAAAATGACATCTACTTCAGAGGTATAGTAATTTCTCTTGTGAGATTGCACCCACAAATTCATTTTTGCTACTTTTGCTTTTTGATGCCAAATATAAACAAACATTTGTGTGAAGCACGTTTTGCAGAATAGTTTTATTCAGGACTTAATTTGTAGAAAAAAAGGAAGTGGAACTGTGGAGTTGGCAGCAAATCAGGGGCAGAAGAAGGACTGGATTAGGGAGCAGAGTGATTACTTTCTGCCCTGCTTTAGGCTCATTCCTCCCCTCCTCTGCAGGCTACCTAGAAGGGAGGCACTGGAGTAGAATACCCCTGCTGATCTGGAGACTGAATAGAAGTGGCAGAACTGCATTCCAGGCCATTCTCCCAGAAATTAGACTCTGGTTTTATTACTGTGAAGTGCAGTTTTGTGAAGTGACTTCACAAAAGTGCTCTTCATGTGAAAAAAGTGCAAAGTGCCTGAAATTTGGCATCCTTGCTTGGTTGTAAATATTTTTTGCTATTTTTCACACAAAGGACTAGATTCTATATATCACACCTAAAAAATTGGTGCCAAAACGAAATATGCCTAGGGTACTCCTAAAGAAGCTACAAACCGTTCAAAACACAGCAGCTAGACTCATCTATGGAGTGTCGAAGTTCACCTGCTCCAGTCCGCTTCGTGTGAAATTGCACTGGCTTCCTGTCCAAGAGCGTATAACTTTTAAAATCTGTACCCTAGTCCACAAGATTCTCTATGGAACAGCCCCAGCATACATGGATGCCCTAATCCACCTACCACTACGAAACTCACTAAGAACTGCCCGTTCTTACTTAAACCTCCATTACCCTGCGTGTTCTAAGCTGAAGTATAAAACCATGTATGCTTCAACCTTTTCCTATGTCAGTACACACTTGTGGAACGTGCTGCCTAAATCAGTGAAAACGATTCAGGATCATCTGACTTTCAGGAAGTCACTCAAAACCTACTTATTTGAGCAAGCGTACCCCAACGTACCTGTCCAGCCACACTGACCTCAGGACACGGCCCTTATGGACTGACCCATTTCTTTATCCTTGTCCTCCACCCTGACTATCCTTTTCCGTCTATTGTACTCTGCTATTTGTAATAAATGTTGTAAGCCACATTGAGCCTGCCAGTGGTGGGAAATTGTGGGATATAAAAGCCGTTAAATAAATAAATAAATAAAGTATGCCTAAATTTAGGCATATTTTATAGAATAAACCTAAATTTCCATGCAGTTTATAAAGTGCCCGTAGAGTTACGTCAAGTACAACTTGGTGTAAATGCCAATGCCTATATTATATGTAGATCAGGTGTATACTATAACAATGTACATAGATTTTAGAAATGCCCATGGCCATGCCCCTTTTTCAACTATGCAACTTAGAATTTACGCACATCATGTTATAGAATAGCTTAGACAGTTCTGCATATAAATTTTAATTAATGCCAGTGTCAATAATTGCTTGTTAAGTGGCAATTATTGGGGCTGTTTGGCTTTTAAGTAATTAAGTTGCATGCGTATATCCAGAATACGATTGGATTTATGTGCGCAGCTTAAGTCATGCTACATAGAATTGAGGGGAACGTGGACATTTCTGAAGTCACTTTGCATTTTAATACAATCTTGACAGGCGATATTTATACATGAAAATAAAACAAAACTAAATAAATTTTTTGGATCTGCAAACCACAAAATGAATCCTCATGAATGCATACTGATGGTGTTTTAAATGATTCATTACCATAATGACCTTTGTCACTGAAGAAATTCTAACTTACTAAGGCAGTGGCTCCCAAAATTGTTCTGGGGCTCCCCAACCCAGGGGCGGCCCGACCATTAGGCCACCTGAGGCGGGGGCCTCAGGTGTCACTCTTCAGCAGCAGCATCTCCCCAGTATTATTTGGCAGCGGCAGCATCTCCCCGGTGTTACCCGGCAGCGGCAGCATCTCCCCGGCATTACACGGCAGTGGCAGCGATTCCCATACGTTGCCCTACCAAAGGCACCTGTCTCTTCCCTTTACTGCAGCCGCCTCTCTGATGTAACTTCCTGTTTTGTGAGAGGCTCAGGCAGCCACAGTAAAGGGAAGAAGTGGGTGCCAGCTGCAGGGCAGAGTATGAGAATCGCTGCCGCTGCCGGATAACACCGCGAAGGGGAGATGCTGGGTGCCGGCGGCAGGTAGGAAGGGAGGCAGCATCTCAGCCTGGGGGTGGCATCTCATCTGGCATCCTAGCTCCGCCTCAGGTGGCAGCAGCATCCTAGCTCCGCCTTATGCGGCAGTGGCATCCTAGCTCTGCCTCAGGCGGCATCTTGCTTTGGGCCAGCCTTGCCCCAACCAGTCAGGTTTTCAGAATATGCACAATGAATATTCAAGTGAGAGATCTACATGCTCTGCCTCAACTGAATATTATTCATTGTGGATGTTCTGAAATCCAGACTGGCTGGGGAGCCCCAGGACAGGCTTGGGAACCACTGTACTAAGGGATACAGAAAAAGTAAATATTACTATATAATTCATATTTAACCATGCAATAATAGTGAGGCACTCATTTTCAAAGCAGATGGATGTCTCAAAATGTCCAAAAAAGTCCATTTGCTGACAATGTCCAAATCGTGATATTCAAAAGGCAGAATTTGACCGTTTTATACTGCAGTTTCTTCATATAGCAGGGGAGCATGTTGGAGGCATGTTTTGGGTGGGACTAGGGTGGGCCCAAAATTAGGACACCTTTCAGCCAACGTCCAAGGGAAAAAAAGGATGTTTTTATCTAGACTTGATTCGATCACGTCCAGGGTACAAAAAGGTGCTCTGAGTGAGCAGATGACCACCGGGGGGGATGAAGGCATAATGCCTCCCTCATCTCCCAGTGGTTACTGACCCCCTCCCACCCCCCTAAGAAGTTATAATGACAGTGGATTCCAGGTTCTATGACAGCTTCAGGTATATTATGGTCATTCCTAATAGAGTAGCAAGTAAGTTTAAGGAGTAGCCTAGTGGTCAGTACAGTGGACTTTGAACACCGAGACCCAGGTATAATTCCCACTTTAAATCTTATTTCTGAACAAATATGTGAGCCTTCTTGGAACACAGAAATGCCTACCGTACCTGAATTTATAAGACATCTGCAAATGTGATGGCTATTGTAGTGCATTACCTTTAGGTAAACAGGTTTTTACCTGTTCTTGGAAGGCTCACAACAACATATAAAGGAATTAAGGTGGGGTTTGTACCTGGGCCCCATTATTTAAAGTCCACTGCACTGACCACTAGGCTGCCCTTTGTTCTGCAAGAATGTCTGTATAGCCATTTTTTGTACGACACCAGACAAATGTTTTTGTGCCTGCCTTTTTGGCATTCGTATTTTAGACATTTCATTTTGCATTTTCAATGCAAGAACATCCTTCTCACATATTTACGAGCAGGAAATCACATTTTTCCTGTTTATAAGGGCTGTACTTTTTTTTTTTTTGGGGGGGGGGGGGGATGTTATGAGCAGAACATCCCAATTCTGACTTGGATGTGCTTTCAAAAATGCCCTCCACTCATCTAAGCAATTACAAAGATAAATTCCCCAGGATAAAAATAATTTTCTTTTTAACTATGGCACAAAGAGAAAGGGCAGGGCTAGCAAGGGTCAGAGGGGGCAAAATACATACACGGATTTCATTTTGAAATCTTCCATGTACTTGACCATATGTATGTTTGACCTATAAGTGCAAAATCCATGAGTACTTTTGCGCTTACAGTCTCATCTGGCACTAGCTATTCAAGGGGAAACACCATGGCAAACTTACTCTTCAAAAATTAGCTTGTAGGTTCATTGCTACAGGTCCCATGTAAATGATCCCTAATATCAGCTCAATGAAACAGACTATGTCCTGATCCAGCTTATTTTTGAAAGTGATTGCCGGCCATTTTCCGACATAAATCGGGAGATGGCCGGCGATCTCGGAAAAGTGGCCAAATCGGTATAATCAAAAGCTGCTTTTTTGGCAACATCGCCACTTTCCCGTCGCGTCGCCGGCCAAAGTTCAAAGGGACGTGTCGGCGGTGAAGCGAAGGCGGACATGGGGGACATGGGCGGACATGGGCGGGCATGGGCGTGGCTGCCAGATGGCCGGCTTTCAGCGATAATGGAAAAAAAAACGGCAATAAGCAGTATATCGCCGGGTTTACTTGGTCCTTTTATGTTTATGACCAAGCCTCAAAAAGGTGCCCCAAATGACCAGATGACCACTGGAGGGAATGGGCATGACCTCCCCATACTCCCCCAGTGGTCACCAGCCCCCTCCCATACTAAACAAATAAAACTAAAAAACTTTTTTGCCAGCCTGTATGCCAGCCTCAAATGCCGTACTCACCTCCATGACAGCAGAATGTGTTGTATCCTCTGACAGCCCTTCCCTGGTTGCGATGTAGCTCTCGGGTGAGTGTGACACCTTTTCTGTTAGGTGCCCTGCAAAGTCACATCAGCAATGCATTGTGGTGGGTGTAGGGTACTGGGATCTACTCCCATGGTGCTTTTCCCCCCTGCTAACTGGGTTCAGAGTGTGCCCTGTTTTGTTTCCGGTAGTCCATGAGGTAGTGGCCATTTTTGTAAGCCAGTTTTAGATCCCTTTCATGTGTCACCCACGTTAGAGAACGTTATTACCTTGAATGTGGCTGAAAGAGGGCATTGTACACCATTCTGCCAGCTCTGACCTACTGCTAATCTCAGTACCAGGGAGACTCTTTGCCAGTGGGGCACAACCTCTGATCGGCAGTTAACTGTGAGTAAACGTGCTTATTCAAATAAAGGACTTTTTCAAAGAGATTAGTCTTCAGGTGCCAACTGGTGTACCAAGGTTATACAGCAGAAACAAGTCGGAGAAAGTGGTGAAGGTGGTTAGCTTAGCAGAGTTTAAAAAGGGGTTGGACGGTTTCCTAAAGGACAAGTCCATAAACCGCTACTAAACGGACTTGGAAAACTCCAAAATTCCAGGAATAACATGTATAGAATGTTTGTACTTTTGGGAAGCTTGCCAGGTGCCCTTGGCCTGGATTGGCCGCTGTCGTGGACAGGATGCTGGGCTCGATGGACCCTTGGTCTTTTCCCAGTATGGCATTACTTATGTACTTATATGTACTTATGTAAGTCCTAGAGGCCTGCGTGTATGCAGGTCCCTGGAGCATGTTTAGTGGGTACCGCAGTGCACTTAAGGCAGGCAGACCCAGGCCCATCCCCCCCTACCTGTAACACTTGTGCTGGTAAATGGGAGCCCTCCAAAACCCACTGTACCCACATGTAGTTGCCCCTTCACCCCTAAGAGCTTTGGTAGTGTTATACATTTGTGGGTAGTGGTTTTTTTGGGGGGGGGGGGTTGGGGGGCTCAGCACCCAAAGTAAGGGAGCTATGCATGTGGGAGGTTTTTCTGAAGTCCACCGCACTGACCCCTAGGGTGCCCAGCTGGTGTCCTGGCATGTCAGGGGGACCAGTGCGCTACAAATGCTGGCTCCTCCCACGACCAAATGCCTTGGATTTCGCTGGGTTGGAGATGGCCGGCATTTTTTCCATTATCGCTGAAAAACAAACCCGGCCATTTCAAACCTGGCAAACTCCAAGGCATTTGGCCGGGCTAAACCGTATTATTGAAAAAAAAAGATGGCTGGCCATCTTTTTCGATAATACGGTTCCGGCCAGCTGTAGCGCTGCCGCCAACATAGATTGCCGGCAATCTATTTGGCTGGCGATGTTCGATTATGCCCCTCCATATGTGCTTACTTAAATGTTTCAAAAATTGGTCAGAATCAAGCTTCTGCATAAAAAAGTCAATTCATTCACTGCGAAAACAAAGCCAAAAGGAAATTACAATAGTACAGTTTACTGTGAGACAAACAATACATTTTCTGTTTTGGTTTCACAATAAATGCCATTCTTTGAGTCTCCTTGGAATCATTCTCTGTGCTGCCTTCTCTCTTGCTGCCTGCTTCTGACATGTGCTGCATATATGAGCATGCTACAATAGACAGAGTGGAAATATACAGCTCAAAGGTCAAATTCCAGGGTCTTTTCCAGGAATGTTCCTTTGATGCATATCTTAAATGTTATAACACTAATGCTTTTATCCACCACACAGTATTTCCTTGCTGGGAAGGGCAGATTAGTCTGTTACTTCCCAAAGCATCAAGACATGTGAACCTTAAAGCTACCCAGTCCCCGAGAGATGCCTTCTGGTTGTAAAACATAAAAGACTTTAAATGGCAAACACTGTCTCACATTCTGACCAATTATAACATTTGACATCAGGGAAATGCATGCAAGCATTTGTCACAAGAATTAAAATGCTTTCAGAGAGGAAAAGATCTTTGCATAAATTCCCATACTCTTGAGAGCAAAGCAATCAACATTTTATAAGCAGAATGGTAGCTTCCACTATAATCTCTCTTGATATTTCTCATTGCATCATCAATCAGGTTTCTTTTTTTCGGTTTTGAATGATTGATGCTTTTTAATGTGCTGTGTGATCATAAAATAGCTCTATGTAAAGACTACTGAGATGAAGTGGATTACCACTGAATGTACACACTGAAAATAGATGCCTGCATGATTGCTAACTAAACTCTAGGCATCATGAAGTCTATCTACAACTGAATCAGAACATCACAGAAGTCTTCACAATCATGACCCAAATTTCTGACCATTTCCATAGAGTGAGAGTTCTTGGCATCTAATGAAGCACTGGCTTGAAGCCCTGATGCTGCTTGAAGACTTTCACCCCATCCCTCGGACCCACACAAATTCAACCAAAGATGGCAAGACCCTTAAAGCAGAGGTGGTCAGGATGGGCAATGACAGCCTTCTGATGGCAAAAGACCTACCCCCTTGATATTCAGCGCTGACCGCTTAAATAGCATATAACCGGCTAACCATGAATATCCATCAGGAGATAACTAGTTATCTCTGCTGAATATTCGTGGTTAGTGCATAGTGGCTAACCAGCTATATTGCGCGATATAGTTGCTTAACGCCAATATTCAACATTGGGTTTAGCGGTTAAATAGGGCCTCATAAATAGTAATCCTTTCTTTAACCGCTAGGAACTTAACTGGTTAGTGCTGAATATCAGCTTAACCACTGGCCAAAACTGAACCCGGAAATTCAATGCCGATCAGTGGACACAACACAGCATTGAATTTCTGGGTTCAGCGCTGGCACCAGGACTTTAACTGCATTGCCCGCTGCTGGCTAACTATTGGTTCCTTACCCCCAGATTCTATATAGTGCGCTTAGATTTAGGTGCCAAAATTGGCCTGGATTCTATAACACCACACGTAACTTAATTGGCTTAACAAGCTAATGAGCACTGATATCAGCACTTAATAAGCAATAATGAGAACTAATTGACACTGATTAGAATTTAGGCACACAATTTGCTAAGCGTATTCTGTAATGATGTGCACCAAACTTCTAACGCGCACTGGCAAAAAAGGGCGTGATTATGGGTGGGGAAATGGGCGTTTCATGGGCGTTCCAAAATTTAGGCGCCTAGTTATAGAATATGGCCCAGTGCCCTTAAATCTAAGCACCGGGATTTATGCCATGTTTTAGTTGGTGTAAATGGATGCGTGCAGATTTAGGCACTGAAATATCAACTAAGCTTATTCTATAATCAGTCCCTAAATCTAGGTGCCAATTATAGAATACCCTTAGTTGGCATTGATTTCAGCACCGATTTTTTTAGGCCCCATATATAGAATCTCCTCCTTAAACGTCCTCTTTTACTTTCTGGACTGTATGGACTGTCTTCCTGGTGACATTTTTGGTCTGTCTGACCTGGATTCTCTGTCTCAGGAGAACTTCTGTTTCTGAGTTTTCACCATACCATTGACATTTCAGTTGTTTGCCACATATCTTTTTTTCTGTAGCAACTGTGCCCTAGAAAATGCAACAATCATTGTACATAGGCTGATTATGCCTTGCAGTTGTTTCAAAACACTTATTTTTATGAAAACAATAAACATTTTATTTGTAATCACTTTGTTACTTTTTTCATATCTGCTTTAAAAGAAACAGAACCAATTTTTTAATTGCACATTTTGTCTTTAACATAACATAAGAACATGGTCCATCTAGCCCAGTATCCTGCTTCCAACAGTGGCCAAACCAGGTGACAAATACCTGGCAGAAACACAATTAGTAGCAACATTCCATGCTACCAATCCCAAGGAAACAGTGGCTTTCCCCATGTCCATTTCAATAACAGACTATGGACCTTTTTCTCCAGGAAGATGTCCAAACCTTTTTTAAACCCAGATAAACTAACCACTGTTACCACGTCATCTGGCAGCGAGTTCCAGAGCGTAACTATTCTTTGAGTGGAAAAATATTTCCTCCTATTTGTTTTAAAAGTATTTCCATGTAATTTCATTGAGTGTCCCCTGGTCTTTTGTACTTTTTTTCCCCACTTCTATCCGCTCCACACCACTTAGGATTTTATAGACCTCAGTCATATCCTTCCTCAGCTGTCTCTTTTCCAAGCTGAAGAGCCCTAACCTCTTTAGCCTTTCCTCATATGGGAGGAGTTCCATCCCCTTTATCATTTTGGTTGCTCTTCTTTGAACTTTTTCTAATTCCGCTATATCTTTTTTGAGATACAGAGACCAGAACTGAATGCAATACTCAAGGTGTGGTTGCACCATGGAGTGATACAGAGGCAATATAGTATTCTCGGTCTTATTTATCATCCCTTTTCCTAATAATTCCTAGCATCCTGTTTGTTTTTTTTTGGCTGCTACTGCACACTGGGCAGAAGATTTCAGCGTATTGTCTACAAAGACACCTACATCTTTTTCTTGGGTGCTAAGGTGGGCCCTAGCATCAAGTAACTATGATTCAGATTATTCTTCCCAATGGGCTGGGATCTGAAATTAATAAATATCCTGCTCAACAAGTGAAAAGATAGGAGCCTAGTTACTAAGCTACATTTGCTGCTTAATGCAGGATTTACTGCATGCTAATTGTGCAGTGCTTTAACTTTTAGTATGTGCAAAATCCATTGTTAAACAGTTACCCTTGGATTCTATAAATGGCGACTAAAGATGCACATGCAACTTAATTGTTTAACAAGCTAATCAGTACTAATAATTGGCCGCTAATAACCAATTATTGGCATTACTTAGGATTTAGACGCAGATCGTATTCTATAATGATCCACATGTAAATCCTAACACACATAAATTTCTGGGGGCATGGCTAGGGGGTATTCCAGGGGCGTTTCAGGGGCTTTCCAAAATTTTATGCACATAAATGTACAATTTGGCCGAACCGTGCCTAATTTAGGCATCAGCATTTAGCCCTTAATGTGGAAGGGGGCATGGAATAGGCATGGAATGTATAGGGACCATGCCTGATATTAACATGGAGGTTGTTACCATTCATTAACAAATTGGTAGGTAATTCCAAACAGTTAACTTCACTTCAAGAGGTGTAGCTAACTGCATTGGGTGTTATCTGCTGTTATGTTAATGAGAGGTAGTGAAATTTTCTCTGCACTAACTAGATGGCAGCTCTCACCAAAATGCTGGGAATGCCTCCAATAGGTACTGTAGAGATTTTGCAGTTACCGTGCATCAGTGTTTTTGTCTAGGAAACAAAAAGGTGCTGGTACTCATGCAAAGCCAACCATAGAGGGCAAGGTGATGGTGTGGCTACTGTCATCCCACTCTCTACAGTTGTCTCTGCATGAGTACCAGCACTTTTTTCCCTAGAAAATAATAATTGCAAAATATCTACAATATCTGTTGAGGACATTGTCAACATATTGGTGAGAGCTGCCATATAGTTAATGCAGAGAACATTTCACTATTGCTCATTAACTGTACAGCCACATCCCTACAGTAGCCATACCCTTCACCAGTCATGCAGCTTTGCAAATATTTAGGCTGCATTTTAATCTCAGTTAACTGTGATTAATGCATTAATCATTAATTGGGATTTAAAAAAACCCCTAATTGTGCTTAATACATTAATTGCGCTGCAGTGTTTCCTGTCTCCTTCAAACATCTCTTCTACTCTCTTCCACTACCAACCCCTGTTCTTAGTGCAATCCAACATCTTCCCCCCACCTGCATTTCAACATTACCCAGCCCTGTGCCAGTGTGCCTTAAAGGTGGTCTTCTGTTGATTCTTTCCACTGGCAGCAGTGGCGTTCCTAGGGGGGGGGGTGGGTGTGGTCCGCCCCGGGTGCATGCCACTGAGGGGATGCCGCGCGCCTGTTCCGGGGCAGAGGGAGCACGGAACAAGTGACGCCGACAGGCGCGCAGCACCCCCCCAGCAGGTAAAAATGCACCCGGGGGGGGTGTCATTTTGCTGGGGGGAGGTGCACCAGGGAGGGGGAGCGCATCGGCGATCCACCCCGGGTGTCAGCTGCCCTAGGAACGCCACTGACTGGCAGCTTTGCCCATATGTTGCCTGCAGTCTGGTCCAAAGCTTTCCCTCTGACCCATCTCAACCATGCAGAAAAAAGAAGTGATGTGAGAAGAGGCAGGACAGGCCATAGGGAAAGCTTTGGTGCAGGCCACAGGCAGCATATGTGCAATGCTGCCACTTCCAGGGACTAACAGAAGACCGCCTTTATGTTAGACCAGCCGAGGGAATTGAGGGGGGAAGGGAGTGAGCTGCAGACCCGTGAGCAGAATTGGAGGGGTCACTGATGGAAGCTATGACCAAGCCAGTGAGCTCCAGCAACCACGGGAAGAGCTTGGTGTTGCTCACCACTAAGTTTATGTTGCTGCTCATGGAGGTGGAGAGGAGGGAGGGAGAGGTACTGGACAATGGGAAGAATGAAAGAAGGGGAGAGAGAATGGACCCCAGGAAAGAAACAGAGATAATGGATCTGGGAAAAGAGGAGAGGGAGGGAAGGAAGAGAAAGGGAGAGATGCTGGATCTGGGGAGGGAACAAAGAGAAAGGGAGAGATGTTGGATCTGGGGAGGGAACGAAGAGAAAGGGAGAGATGTTGGACCCGGGGATAGGAGGGAGGGAGATTATCAGTCCTTTAGGGAAGGGAAGGGGGATGGGATTTGATATACCGCCTTTCTGTGGTTACAGTCAAATCAGTTTACATATTATATACAGGTACTTATTTATTTATTTGTTACATTTGTACCCCACATTTTCCCACCTACTTGCAGGCTCAATGTGGCTTACATAGTGCCGTGAGGCGATAGCCACATACGGTGAAGAAACAAATATAAATTGAAGTTATTTACAATGAAATAGATATAAACAGACACATCAAGTGATCATAATCTGTCATGAAAAGGACAGATTGTGTTGGAGCACACAGAGATGTGACTGCCAGTAGAGACATGTAGAAATGACAGCTGGCAGTGGAACCAGCATCCATCAGGGAGCTGGGGAGAACTGAGATACCTTTTTAGGAGTTATCTTTAGAGCAGTGCTTCTGAACTCTTCTGGAGGCACACCTAGCCAGTCAAGTTTTCAGGATCACCTCAATGAAAATACATGAGATAAATCTGCATATACTGGATACCTGTTGCATGCAAATCTATCTCAAGCATAATCATTGTGGCAATCCTGAAAATCTGACTGGCTAGGTGTGTAGTAGTGCTCTAGAACAGGGGTTCTTAACCCAGTCCTCAGGATACACCCAGCTCAGTCACCGCTGGCAGCTGATGCTTGTTTGAAGAGGGGCCCAGCTGATGCTGACCTTCTCGCTCCAGGTCGCTTTGGTCTGATCTCCTCAGGACCTACTACACAATCTCATAAAAATTAACAAAAGATACTAACTCCCTCGCTAGATGTGTGTGTCCCTGACTCTAGTGTTTCTCAAAGTCATAGGATATCTTCTACTTTTGTGTAACTAACTAATGCAAACAAATGGATAATTTCATCGTCTGTTCTATTACTCTCCCCCTTTTTATAGAAGAGACTGGTTTTGTTAATCTTTTGTTCTTTGACTATAGTGTCTCCCTTCACTAGCACTGTTCCTGACATCAGAATTATTTATTAAATACTGAGATTTATCTTATTAATTTATGTTTAGAGTGCAATGGTAAAGGTTGCCTCTTATACCGATTAGTGAAGATAGCTTTACCAGATAATTACGTGAAACTGTAGTGCAACACACAGTTTCCCTCAGTCAGTACTTACATGACTGTACTTCTGCACTTACAAATATGGCTGAGGTGCTTTAGCAGAAATTACACTTCAAGATTACCAGCATTTCCACTCTTATAAAGGCTTGCGCCTTCTCAGTAACCCTTGGATTCTCCAGATAGTAAGATTCTCTCAGCACAGTTGCAGTGACAGAGGCACAGCTTTCCACCCTCAACACTCTTATTAATTCAAACAATATTACATTCAATCTGCCCTTCAAAAGGTCAGAAAATTATCTTTTACAACCAAATGTATATAAGGAGAGCAGATTTATATTTCTCTATCAACTCTCTTTCTTTTGCAAAATTTAAACTGTATTTCAAATTTGTTTCAGATTTAATAACTTAGGTGGACTTTAGTCACACAGGCTGTGTAAGTTACACAATCTGCTTTACTTTTAATTATTTCTCTTGGTGAAACATGATAAGATTAAGCTTTATCACTTTTTCAAATTTGGAAATAAACCCTCAGCTCTGTTTTACTCAAAAGCCCACAACTTCACAGGCACACAAACATTCTTCTCTTTTCCTCTTCAGAATCTACATTTTCCAGGCACAAAATATTCAGTTTTCATCAATTTTCTCAATATGTACCAGTACCACTCAACACTCTCCTAAGATGCTTACTGTTAAGTACTCATTCAGTGGTGCGAAGGTGCTTCCCCTCCCCCATTTTGTCACTGCAATAGCTGGTTGATGTCACTTCCAGCACTTTGCCCCAGAATGCTTTGTTCTATAGTTTAGTACTCAGATCCAATTAGAATTCAGAATGGTAAAACTGTGACTGTGACCAGCATTGTCATCTGAAAATGACAACAATCCAGGAAATTTTGCCTTGCTGCTTTTATAATTTCCTTTATACTATATTTCTGTCAAAATGTTCTTAACTTTCACACACTCAACACTGGCAGCCACCAGCATTGCCATAGCCAACTTCTGGTGAGTTTTTTTTCTTTTTTCCTTTTTCTCACTCTATTCACATTACATTCATGGGCATCTTATCATGGGTTTCCATTTACTTGTCTCACTCCTAGATTCACATTCACTTTCCTTTTCCTTCCCCCTTATCCTCATTCAGTGTTTGCCCCCTACATTTTCCCTTTCAGATGCAGTGTGGAAAAGTGCAGAGAGTTAGCTAGGGGGAATAGTGAGAGTAATAGTTTGAGTGAGCCTGAGGACCAGGCAAACACATTCTTTGAATGGAGTGGCTTAATGGTTGGAGCTGGAGAGCTGAAATCAAAGTGGGGGGGGGGGGGGGGGGGGGGGGGACAAAAAAACTTCCACCGGTTGACTGTGAGAACATATGCTTTTACTGACAAACACCAATAATAAAAGGACCTGACACAGAGCCATGTTTCGGCGAGAAGCCACCTGCTTTAGGGGTCACAAATGCTCTGTCAAGATGTATCAGGAATCCCTCCTTCAGCCCAAACAGTGCATGATAGCAACTTCCTGAAATTCCCCAGCACCTGAGTCTATAGGTCCACTTATTTTTTTTTAATTACTGTTTGTTAAATTTTTTATGTAATCTTGACAAAAAAGAGAAAAATGTCATCTATAAGCAAACAATTAACAATAGCTATAACACGTGAACACACAAACTACTGCATATGCTGTGTATGTATGCATGTGTATGTATGTATGTGTATATGTATATACATATATATGTGTATATGTGTGTGTATGTGTATGCATATATATATATTTTTGTTTTGATATTTTTTGATAATTTTATATATATTCATCCAATATAATTTTTTTTAGTCTTCATATTTTTGTATTAAGAACATTTCATGTTTATTATTATATATTTTTAATGATTTGGTCTTATTCATTTTTGAAAGTTTAATTTTTTTGTGTGCCAACATAATTTTTAATGGTATACATTACTGCTGTTTTATTTATTTATTTTTTCGAGTGGGCAATACTGGTTTCACTATCAGTGTAATGCCGTCATTTGTTGTCTGCTTGAGCTTTGGTAGATAATTTACATACTTAACTAGAAGCTCATACATATGCATGACTATCTAGTTTAAATAACTGCCATTTCCTGGCATTCTGTTTCTTGTCACATGGTGTCTGCTGATCGGTTGGCTGTTCTTTTGTTCTCTCTGGTAAGTTTTTTGTTTGTTCAGGATTGTTTTTGTGGTCTTCATTTCTCTTACCCTTTTTGGAGTATTTATTTCTTGCTTCATTGTTTTTATTGAATTAAGCTAGACTCAGAGTATGTTCTGTTTTTCCATATCATCATGCCGATCAATCCATAGACTGGTGGGTTGTGTCCATCTACCAGCAGGTGGAGATAGAGAGCAATCCTTTTGCCTCCCTATATGTGGTCATGTGCTGCCGGAAACTCCTCCGTATGTTCTCTATCTCAGCAGGTGGTGGTCACACACAGCAGCAGCTCTGGCTAGGTCTCCAAGCCTAATTCTTAGGTTTTGTTGAGTACCTGGTTGAGGGCTCTTCTTGAGCAAGTGCAAACCTGGTGGTGCCAGGTCCCTCCTTTTCTCCCCCCTCCCGCTGGCTCTGTTAAAAAAAAAAAAAATTTTGAACGTCCTTTAAGGGCGTTTATTTCAACGTGTATATCAGCGTTTATTGCAGCTGCTCACTGGGACACCAGTTCGTTACAGCTCGGAGCGAGAAGCAGGTAACTTTAACTTTTATAGCGGGCAGGGGGTTCCCCGTTCAGTCTCCACATGGCTTATGGCGTCGGAGGGCGAGGGCGCGAAGATTCGCTCCCCGGACCGCGTGTGTGCGTCTAGTGGGGATGCGGGGATTTCAAAGCCTGACTCGCCTTTGTTTGGGCGTAAGTTTGGAGTCCGGTCAGTGTCCCGGTTCTTTCTCCGGTGCGGCGTTTTTTCCCCGCCATAAGCGCCCATCCCCCGCTGCTTGCCCCCCCATTTTGGCCAGCCACTCTGCTCGGACGGCTTCTTCTTGGGCCGCCCTCGAGGTTGGAGATGTTAATGCTATGGTCGCCCTTGATTCGGGCGACGGCAAGAAAGCGGTGAAAGTTAAGCGCCGTTCTTTCTGTGTGGCTCCTTCTCGGAGTTTCACGCCGGACGCCATTTTGGATGCGCAGCATGTTTCCCCCCCACTCTTGCAAGCGCCGGTTGAGGGTGTTGTCAGCTATCGTTGTCTAGGGTTGGTCCCGGGGTCCACTTCACAGAGGCAGTGGGTTCCCAAAGAATACGCAATCCACACAGATTTGGATATATAAAGTATATTCTATTTGCATATATGTATTGGCTCACAGCACTTAGTACAGGAAAAGGGTACAAGCTGTCTTGGGGTGTGTATTTAGAGGGAGGGAGAAAGAAAGGATAGGGTGTTTGTTCATAGGAAGAAAGAAACCTTGGACTAGGGCTTGTCTAAGAAGGGGGGGGGAGCAGAGCCAGGTGCTCTGGTGGCTAAAGATGGAGGTATGCAGAGAAAGAAGAAGAAACAAAGACAGCCCAGCAGAGTCCCGTGCCCTCTGCTGCAGGGAGAAAGAAAGAGGGAGACCTAGTGCCCTGGACACAGAGAAGTACCCGGGGACAGAGAGAGGGGGGCAGTAGACCCCAAGCTGAGCTCTGTGCTCTGCTGCACCGAGAAAGACAGAGCTCCAGAGAGCCCTAGTGAGCTCTGCTTTATACCTAATAAGAACTGAGAGGGAACAGGAGCAGAGAGAGATCAAAAACTTCTCTTTCCCAGTTATTTCCTTTACAGAACTCCAGATACTTTCTGAAGTCAGGAAAGGTGACAACTTTGACAGGTTGTCCTGGAGCCACACTGTCTAGCTTTGGTTGCTCTGAAGCCCTGCTCCCCCATGGAACAAAAGGTATGTTAATCAAGAGTAATTGAGAAACCAAAGGGCTATCAGGCCTCTCTGAGCACCATTTGGCCCATTTCATCCTCAATGGTTCCTGCAGGAGAGGGGGGAGAGTTTATCAGAGGTCAGAAGGTGGTTTAATATTGTCAAACTGATTTCATATTAATATAAGTATGTCCAGCAATAATTTTGACCTCCTGCAATCCTGACATCTCCACACCTCTTTTTTCTTTCTTTCTTTTTTTTTTTTTTTTTTTTTTTTGGGAGGCAAGATGGAAGCAAACCTGGGTACCTGATCTGTCACTGTAGTGACAGACTATTCCTGTTCTCATACCTCCAGTTATATTTGTTCCTGCTCATTCATATCTCCACAGCAGTGAGATGTTTAAATCCCAATATGTCCAAACCTCGTGTCTTAGGTTGGGCAGTCCTTAATATGCCACCTTACCCGTCTTAGAGCAGAATGGACAGTGCATAAGGGATGCAGGCATTTGGGAGGTTAAGGCCTACTGGTACCAGGATGCCCGGTATACAAAGCTCAAATTAACCTGCCAGACTAGAGTGGCTCCAAAGTAGATGATGGGACTGTTAAAAAAGAAAACCAAATTACCATGCCAGATTAAAAATGTAAATGCTGGGAAGGAAGTAGTTTAAAAAAAAAATCAGATGGGAAGGAAAGTAGTGTATATGTGTGTTTGTGTGTGCATAGCTGCCTTATAGGGGTGAGGGTATTTTATAGGTTAAACTTTGCACAGAGTTGTACATATGTCTAAGTTTACAACACATGAAAATCATAACAATGCATAGCAATACTTGTACACTAGTTAAAATAATGATAGGGTGAATTAAAACATTAAAGACATGATCAGCAGTAGGTGAATATCCAAAGAATAGTTCCCATACTGAGACATGGGAGTCTTGTACCAAATTTTGAACAGTTTGTCTAATTTGTCCATTCTCATAAGTGATGGTATGATTCACTTCTGTGGAGGTTGTTTTCAAATGGTCCATATAGGCATGGAGTTCAGTAAAGTTCAGTATTTTGTGGAAAGTCTCTTCTCCCATGCCCAGAGGGAGTGGATGTACAGCGTATGGAATAAAATCTGGAATGTCAATAGAGTCATTGGTAACCAGAGGTGCAGAATATGTTGTCTCATTAATGGTGATGGACACCAGGGGTGTATGACTGCACCAAGTATTGTTCTGTAAATAGTTCGAACTGTACAGCACAGTGTTCTTAGGGAGGCGGATGTCATGTACTTGGGGAGCAATGGAAAAAGAAATATTTTGAGGAAAGAACAGATTAAAACAAAAGTGTCCAGCTCCAAGGTAGTACACCCTATGTGAGACAGTGGGTGAATACAAAAGTTCAGCAGTCAGAGTACAGGAGGATGAATTGTTCCAGCAGGAGCTGTCACTCTCTTTAAACTGATGAGGTTCACACTGGAAATGAAAGGGTGTCCGCTGGCACAGGCTAGGGTCCATTGGTCTGAATGATGTCCAGTCATTGCCCAGGGGCTGCACCCATGCGAGATGGTCCAGAGGATACATTATCACATTATTAATTTGCACACCAATATTAACTACCGGGTAAATAACTGTATGTTGTCCTGACCATGGGACCAAAGTACAGATAGAGCATCCTTGTTGTGAACAGATTGGAACACTAACCGTCCACCAATCAAGGTGAGCTATAGCAAATTCTGGTAATTTGGTGCTAGCCATCTGAACAAGAGATGGTGGCCAGTGGCCTAACTTAGACGTGATTAGAATTTCCTTTAAGATAGTAATAAGCTCGATCTGTATTTGATCACAGGCCATAGCCCATGAAATATTCTTTCCCAACCTGTATTCTTCATGTGCTAGAGTCACAATTTTCTGTTCTATAATGGGTGATATAAGAGCAAATGTATCTACAATTACATTAGATAGTTTAGCTGAAGCCTCATTAATAATATGTTGTGATGTAAACCCTTCAGAAGCATGTTGTGCTGTGGATCCCATCTTATTCCGGAGCACTTCCATATCAATTGTATTAAGGGCTCCCAGTACAGTTCCTGTGCCCCCTAAAATAGTGTCCAATAATTCCCGCTTGTATCTAGAGGGATTGACTGGGGGTGTGGCTGACTGCATATCCAACCATGTATTAAGCATATGTATGTGGTTGGCAACAAATTGAGAGCAGTTTGGATATTTGGTAGTGACTAGAAATACTTTAGGATACAGATGCCAAGTAAGAAAGTGGTATTCTACATCATATAAAACATCATGGGGTGCATCGTATTTAATCTGAAATGGTTTCCCCTCCTGGAACAAATTAATATCTGAGAGGTACAGAATAGGAGGAACTGGAGTGGTAGGGGAGGTGGGGGGAGGAGTGGTAGGTAAACAAAGTACATCAAAAAAGAAAGAAGTCTCAGTAATGTGCTGTTGATTACTTTGAATCCACATATAAGTGATCTGCCAAGTCCCTTTATCCTGACAGGAGATATTGTATAGAATCAAGGCGGGAGGGCCTAGAAAGTATTTATCTGGGGGTGCAATCAATTCTTGTGTTCTGTCTAGGGAAGTGGAAATTGGTGGAGTCCACTTCGCGTGCGTGATGTTCAGGGAATAGTAGACTGGTCTGTCTTGCACCGAGCAGAAACTCAGGATAACCAGGTCTTTTCCTTCAGGGAATGGTGGGGGTATTTCTTGATAGCGATATACCCCATCTGTGCAATTGGTCCAACCAATTGTGCATATTCGGACGATAGTTCCTGTAATGAGACTTGGGTAAAGGAGAACACATATCACACTAAACAGAAAATGTGCCATACTAGAAGGACACTGATTATTAAAGTATACTAACTAACTTACTTACTTATGTTTACTAAGTATTATTATCACTATTGAATGCTTGTATCAACTATACATATACTATACATTATGAGTAGCTATTATAGTTACCACTCTTCAAACATCTTTTGTTCAGAGGGCAGCGACTGTGCTGTTTTCAGGAGTCAGTCGTCTGTGCTGTTTTCAGGAATCAGTCGTCTGTGCTGTTTTCAGGTGGAATCTGAGAACAAAACTGGTAACCCCTAATTATCCATAAGGTTTCAACTGAGTGATGTGTTTCCAACATCGCTGGTTGTCTGGCCTTAGGATCTGATATAGGCTTGGGCCTAGTGCATCTGTAACCAAGTATGGTCCATCCCACTTTGCTGTGCCAAAGGGGAGGTTTGGTCTAGGGTTTAGGAGCATGACCTTACTCCCCACTTTGAGTGGTCGCAAATCAGAATCTTTGGCATGCCCCTCCTGCAGATAATCCCTAGACTTTTCTGTGTTTGCCAGCACAGTGGTCTGGATTTCTTTTAGGTGTTCTTGCAGGGATTTCATCCACTCATTTGCAAGAACTACAGTCTGATCCTCCGGGAGAAAAGGGTGTAACAGGTTTTCCCATCGAGGCATTGGCCTTCCCATTAAGGCTTCATATGGGGCAAAACCTGTGGACTTACAGACATTGGCTCTGATACGCATAAGGACCAAAGGGAGGGCCTGATCCCAATTTTTCCCTGTCAGATTCAGCATAGGGCTGAGATGTGATTTGATTGTTTGATTCATACGTTCTACCTGCCCCGCTGCTTGGGGATGGTATGAAATGTGCAATTGCTGTTCTATGCCTAGAAAATCAAACAATTCCTTGACTAGCTGAGAAACAAAAGCAGGACCATTATCAGATTCAATAGTCTTAGGAATTCCCCAACGTGTAAAAAATTGCATAGTTAGTACCTCAGCTGTGGTTCTAGCAGTTTGATCTGATACAGGAAAAGCTTCTACCCAGTGGGAAAAGGAGTCCACTACTGTGAGTAAAAATCTGTTTTTCCTAGCTGTTAAAGGGAGAGGGCCCACATGATCTATCTGTAGTCTCTCAAATGGTCCCCGTGGTGGCGCTCTCATCAGCTGTCCCCTTTTCTTTTTAGGTTGTCTCCCAAATGAAGCACAAATCACACAGGAGGCCACATGATCCTGTATATCATGTTTCATTTCTGGCCACCAGACCAACATATTTAGAGTTGCCAACATCTCTTCAGTTTTAGGGTGCCCCATGGGACCTGCTCCATGAACCCAATGCATCCAATCTTTCCCTTGCGCTCTGGGGATAGCTATAACCAATCCTTCCTCCTTCTTCACACACAGCATGTCTTTCTGTATAGTGAGTGTGAGAAAGGGTGTATGCTGGTAAGTGTTATCTGGGGTTTGTTGCACTAGCTGCTTCAGATTGGAAAGCTCTGCGTCATTCTCCTGCAGTGTACTGAAATAATCTGGTGGTACCACCTGATCATAATCAGTGGACCGTGTGGCCGTGGCTACCATCCGTGTCTGTTCATACCAGGGCCATATAGGGCCTACATGACATGCTTCCTTCGCTAGTGAATCCGCTAGAGTGTTTCCTTTCACTAAAGGGCCTTTCTTTCTGTGTGCTTTCACCTTCACTAAATGAACTTTCTGAAATTTTTCACTGAGTTCTTGTGCCATAGCCCATAGTGTTGAATGTTTTACCATGGACCCATCTGTGGATTTAAAGTTATGGCTTAACCACCATGGCAGCAATGCAATGGCACTTCTGAATACATAATCTGAATCTAAGATTATCTGTATTTCAGGGTGAGAGTCTTGATAATGCTGCAAACAGGCCACAAAGGCAGCCAGTTCACAGTATTGTGCTGAGGCTGACCCACAGGAGTACTGCCTTTGCAGGATTACTTTGTTATCTGGGCCCAGTTGTACAATTGCAAACCCTGCTAATCTCCTTCCTCCCTCACATTGGCTACTGCCATCAATATATACTGTAGGAAGAAAAGGGGATATTCTATCCAGTACTAGTTCTTTAAATATCAAATGATTGGGGGTACTGGGTGAAGACTGACAGTCATGAGGCTGTCCCTCCAGTAAGATCCCTGCAACCTGCACCTTAGGCTCTTTCAGTAATTCAAATTTCACATTCTGTGCCTGCAACATCAGGGTCCAATGGACTATTCTCTCTGTCCTAATTCTACTACAAGCCAACTTGCCCTCCACAATTAATTTAAGGGGGGTGTGGTGGCTACATATGTAAGTAGTTTGAGCTCCAATAATGTATGTAAACTTTTGCATAGCAGCATATGCAGCCAGAACATGTTTTTCACAGGTTCCCATTTTAAGTTCTGGAGAAGTGAGAACTCTGGAAAAGAAAGCAATTGGCCTGTCTGTCCCTCCTAAGCGCTGTGTGAGGGCAGCTCCTATACTGTTCTCACCAACCACTGGGTATAGGAAAAAATTCTGCTTGTGATCTGGGGGAGCAAGGACAGGAGCAGAAGTCAAAGTCTGCTTGAGTTTAGTCACTGCCTCTGTGTGTTCTGCCTCCCAAACATATTCTTTACGTTTAAGCAGGGAGTATAGTGGAGCAGCCACTTCAGCATAGTTGTGCATAAAATCCCGGCAGAACCCTGTAAGCCCTAGAAATGATTGGAGGGATTTCTGGTCTGTAGGCAAAGGTAATTTCTGTATGAGATCTATTCTCTGAGAATCTATGGATTTCCCTTCCTGGCCAATAGTGACTCCTAGAAAGGAAACCTGTGGTTTACACAGCTGAGCTTTGGCCGGATTTACTTTAAGTCCAGCTTTCAAAAGAGCTTTTAAAATCTCTCTTACATGGGCCCAGTGGTCAGATTCAGTTTCAGATTGAATTAAAATGTCATCAACATATTGGATTATATTGTCTCTACAAGACACCTGAGCTAGGGCTTCCTGCATGTATTTGTGGAAAATGGATGGAGAATCCTTATAACCCTGAGGTAACACAGTCCATGCGTACTGTTTATTTAGCCACTGGAATGCTGTTTTGTACTGGCATTCTGGGGCCAGGGGCAGGCTCCAAAACCCATTTGAAATGTCTAGGACAGAAAAAAAATTTACAGTTGGGGTTTAATTTAGAGATCATTTCCGGGTATGAGGCTACAACCGGTACCACAGATTTTGATACTTGATTTAGGGCGCGGAAATCTATGGTCAGTCTAAAGGAGCCTCCTGGTTTAACTATTGGCCATGCTGGAGAGTTGCATGTAGAAGAGATCGGTCTAATTATGCCCCTCTCTTCCAGTACCTGTATAATCTTAGCTACGGGTTCTATCGCCTGATGAGGTACTGGATATTGCTTTTGTGGCGGAGGATCCTCCCCTTCTAACAGGATTTCTGTGGACATTCTGCCACATTCTAGTTTGTCTTGGGCCCAGACAGGGATGTCTATAACCTCTGTGGGAATTACACTCAGATCATACTGTTGGTCAGCTTTTGTGCATTGTGTGGCCAAATGCATGGGAATTGCTTCGTGCACCAAAACTGTAGACATTTTTGGAGATCCAATACATTGCCACAAGGTAAGATTAACCATATCCACTACCAAATTTAACTGGTTGAGGACATCAATTCCAATTATTTCCTTTTCTGTGCTTACTATAGTGACTGCATTGGTTTCCAAAATTTCATCATCATGTTCCCTCTGCATCTGCACCGGGATACCCCATTTAACTGGGATAGCCACACAGTTGGTAACTGTGTCATTGACCCCTTGGATTTTATATGTTTGCACATTTTCCTGGTCTGAAGTGGGAGAAACCCTGCTTGTAAAACTGATTCCGGCCCCTGTGTCAATCAACGCTAATTTATCCTGACCCCCTATCCTGCTGTTCACATTGGGGCGTCCACACGTGTCCAAAATCAAGGGTGCCACAAACTTTAATTTATATTCTGAATCTGTCTCCTTTCCCCTCTCCTGAGGTGCTGGAAGTGCATGCTCAGGTAAGTGAAAGGAGTCAGGCTGGGCACAAAATACTTCAGATTATTTGATATTTGGACACTGGAGATCAGGACATCCCTATTCCTTTTTTTCTTGCTTGTCCTGGGCAGCTATTAATTCACTTTTTATTCTGTCTAATTCTAGCTGCATGGTATATTTATCTTGTTCCCATTTAATTTGTTGCTGTTTCAACTGGTCTGTCTGTGCTTTAAGTTCATGAAATGGGATGTAGCCTGAGGAATTTCTAAAATTACCTCTGCTCTGCCCTCTCCATGGGGCCTGTCCTGAGTTTCCTGACCTATTGCTGTGGGAGGGCCCTTCTGCTTGCCATTTCTTTGCTTCTGACACAGTAATTACCTGGGATGGCTGAGTTTTCCATACAGATGCAATCCTAAGCATTAGCGTGTCAAAAGGAGTTTCTTTGGGGTCCTCAGCAAACAATCTGAGATGTTTAGTAATCTCGGGGGATAGGATTTCCAACAAAAATTCTTTATGATGTGTCTGACCATAATCTTCTATTTTGGGCCAACCCTCCTGGTCTCGAAATGCTGCTTCCAGCACCCACAATCTGTGCGCAAATTCTTCTAGTGTGTCATTTGGCAGGGGTGTAAGTGTTCTAAATGCTTGCATTTGAGTACAGCGAAATAATTGCTCAAGACCCTTTTTCAACAACTGGAATGGGTGGGTGAGAGAGCCTACTTTAAAATAGTGGGGTCCTAAAGCTACGTGCATAAGTCTGTCAAAGTCAGACGTTTTCCTCTTATACTTTCCTAGGCCCCAGTGAATCAGAATATCAGTGGCCCATTTGCACCATTCATTCATATTAAAAGGCATAGGGCCGACCTTCTGTGTTATCCTTTCAATGTCACTATCTTTTAATGAGTCATACAGTACCAAGTTTACTGGTGTTCTGGGGTCTGTACTGGACTCAGTTTCTGTGTCTGCAGAATCCTCCCTGTCCCTCAGGTTAGTGCTTGTGCCTGGGGTTTCCTCATCTAAGCATGTTTGAGTGCTTAAGTCAGTGTTTTCAGTCTTAGATTTGCCCCCACTTCTCAAATCCACTACACACACTTCTGTGTGCTTTTGTGGTTCTATGAATTGAAAACCTGGCTTGTAGGGTGTTTCATAGGCTGGCGGTGCTGAGGGAGAAATACTTGGGGTCTGCCAGTGCACAGAGTTAATCTGGTCCTTTGAGGCACATTTACTTTTTAAATGTTTTAATTCTGTTTTAGCCTCGTCCAATTGTTCATTTACATGTAAGAAGGAATTTGTTGCTTGCACAACTCGTGCTCGTTGCATCGAGATGCATGCCTGCGCGTCCTCAAGGTCCCTGGTTAACTGAGTGCACTGAGTGGTCAGGTCTGCCTTTTGCTGTTTCAAAGTAATTAGTCCCCTACACAGGCCTTGTATAAAAAGGCATTTCCGTTTATTAGTTTTCTTTTTGAACTCTTGGGAATGGTGTACCATTTGTTTTTGAATATCATACCAGGAATCCTCTGGGAATTCTCCTTCAAATGGGCCTCCCTTTTTGTTACAATAAGTCTGTACCATAACTTTTAGTTCTTTAAGATCAAAGCGTCCATGGTTGAGGCTGCTGAAAAATACTTAAATTGGTACCGGGACCTGGCTAGTTTCTTAATAGATATACATATATGGAACTAGCTCCGTGTAGCTCTTGAATTTGGAAAAGCCCTCTTTATGAAGTAGAGGGGCTGGAGGGATAGTTTAGAATGAATATAGATTAAGCAAGGCAGGTGTTAAATTAGATATGCCAACTGTCAGTTCCCTGTCAGGCAGAGCTGACTTTTCACCAAGACAGAGACTGGCTGGTAGAGAAATAGTTCAAAGTGACAGGAAATTAAGTGATTACCAAAGACAGATATATAGTGTTTAAAAATGTGGGACTGTTTCACTTGGTACCCCTTCCAATAAAGTTGGAAGATCTATCAGTTTTTCTGAGCAGCCCCAAACACAGCATTAAATTACTTCAACTTTTCATCCCCCTTAACAAGCCTAGAAGTACATATGCAAACATGCAGAAAGCAAAACAATGTCTTACTTACCCAGCTGGAGATCCTCTTTTTGAAACCGAGATGAGCTCCCCAGATGTCAGCTATCGTTGTCTAGGGTTGGTCCCGGGGTCCACTTCACAGAGGCAGTGGGTTCCCAAAGAATACGCAATCCACACAGATTTGGATATATAAAGTATATTCTATTTGCATATATGTATTGGCTCACAGCACTTAGTACAGGAAAAGGGTACAAGCTGTCTTGGGGTGTGTATTTAGAGGGAGGGAGAAAGAAAGGATAGGGTGTTTGTTCATAGGAAGAAAGAAACCTTGGACTAGGGCTTGTCTGAGAAGGGGGGGGAGCAGAGCCAGGTGCTCTGGTGGCTAAAGATGGAGGTATGCAGAGAAAGAAGAAGAAACAAAGACAGCCCAGCAGAGTCCCGTGCCCTCTGCTGCAGGGAGAAAGAAAGAGGGAGACCTAGTGCCCTGGACACAGAGAAGTACCCGGGGACAGAGAGAGGGGGGGGGGCAGTAGACCCCAAGCTGAGCTCTGTGCTCTGCTGCACCGAGAAAGACAGAGCTCCAGAGAGCCCTAGTGAGCTCTGCTTTATACCTAATAAGAACTGAGAGGGAACAGGAGCAGAGAGAGATCAAAAACTTCTCTTTCCCAGTTATTTCCTTTACAGAACTCCAGATACTTTCTGAAGTCAGGAAAGGTGACAACTTTGACAGGTTGTCCTGGAGCCACACTGTCTAGCTTTGGTTGCTCTGAAGCCCTGCTCCCCCATGGAACAAAAGGTATGTTAATCAAGAGTAATTGAGAAACCAAAGGGCTATCAGGCCTCTCTGAGCACCATTTGGCCCATTTCATCCTCAATGGTTCCTGCAGGAGAGGGGGGAGAGTTTATCAGAGGTCAGAAGGTGGTTTAATATTGTCAAACTGATTTCATATTAATATAAGTATGTCCAGCAATAATTTTGACCTCCTGCAATCCTGACAGGTGTGTCTAGGGCCATGGCCCAGGCGGCAGAAGTGAACAGTCTAGGGGGTTCTCCCCTGAGTTCATTTTGCTGCTGCATCAGGCTTTTCTTTTGCTAAACGCTGCCCCGGCTCCCCCCTCTGATCAAGGGGTTGAGGCCTCCAGAAGCAAACACCCTCGGGTGGACTTCCAGGCCCTAGAGGACTCTGTCTCCTCTGATGTAGATGAGGGCAGCGTATCTGAGTTCTCCCAACGGTCCTTTGGGGATTCCTTGGAGGAGACGGCTTCCCGCTCGGATGGAGCGGATGACCCCTCTGCAGCACGGATCTTTCACTCAGAGGATTTGCCCAACCTGTTAGTGCAGGCCATGAGCATTTTGAAGATTTCCTTTCCGGAGGACGTCTCTCCCTCAGCGTCTCTTGGCTCTGCCATTATGCTGGGGATGAAGCGCCCGCCTAGAACCTTCCACGTGCATGAAGCCATGCACACCTTGATTTTGGCTCATTGGGATTTCCCAGAAGCGAGCCTTAAAGTGGCTAGGGCTTTGTCCCGCCTCTATCCTTTGCCTGAAGGTGAACGGGAGGCCTTTCTTGGGCCTACCGTGGATTCTTTAATCACTGCGGTGACTAAGAAAACGGTGTTGCCGGTGGAAGGTGGCACGGCCCTTAAGGACGCCCAAGACAGGAGATTGGAGGCGGCTTTAAAGTCGTCCTTCGAGGCGGCTGCTTTAAGTTTGCAGGCCTCAATTTGCGGCTTCTATGTGGCCAGGGCGTGCCTGACTCTGGTGCAGCAGGCTTTCCCCTTGGATCCTTCCTTGAGGGCTGATTGGCCAGCCCTGGAATCGGGCTTGGCCTACTTGGCAGACTTGCTGTACGATGTCTTGAGAGCCTCGGCTAAAGGTATGGCTCAGACAGTCTCTGCACGGCGGTGGCTTTGGCTAAAGCATTGGTCTGTTGACCATGCCTCTAAGTCTCGCCTGGCTAAGTTGCCTTTTAAAGGCAAGCTGCTCTTTGGGGTCGAGCTGGACAAGATTGTGACCGATCTCGGCACGTCTAAGGGCAAGAGGTTACCAGAGGTCAGGGCTCGGGCCAGGGGTGCCCGCCCCGGTTCCTCCAAAGGACGGTTTCAGGAAGCCCGTCGGTATCGCCCGGGCAAGTCGGGCTCCTCTGCCCCCTTTTCCTTCATAAGGAACTTCTCCCCCAAGCAGCATTCCTTTCGCAGAGACCGCCATCCCGGAGGTGCCTCCTCCAGTCCTCCCCCAGGGTCTCGTACCCAATGACGGGGCGCTGGTCCATGGCCCAGAGCAGATTGGAGGACACCTATCCTCGTTTCTGGGCGAGTGGACCAGGGTAACTTCAGTCGCTTGGGTGCTGGAAGTCATCAGAGACGGCTACAAGCTAGAGTTCTGCCGACCCTTAAGAGACGGGTTTGTGCACTCTCCCTGCAAGTCTCCGGTCAAAGCTGTGGCAGTGCAGCAGACTTTGGACAATCTGATCCACCTGGGTGCGGTCATTCCGGTGCCAGAAGATCAGCTTGGCAAGGGACGTTACTCCATTTACTTTGAGGTACCAAAGAAAGGAGGTTCTGTCCGGCCTATCCTCGACCTCAAAGGGGTCAATCGGGCCTTGTAAGTTCGGCACTTCCGGATGGAGACTCTCTGCTCTGTTATAGCGGCAGTGCAGGCAGGGGAGTTCCTGGCATCCTTGGACATCAAGGAAGCTTACTTGCATATTCCCATCTGGCCTCCTCATCAACGCTTTCTGCGTTTTGCAGTTCTGAGCCGACACTTCCAGTTCAGAGCCCTCCTGTTCGGGTTGGCTACTGCTCCGCGGACCTTCTCCAAAGTAATGGTGGTCATCGCAGCCTTCCTTCGCAAGAAAGGAGTACAAGTCCATCCTTATCTGGACGACTGGTTGATCCGAGCCCCCTCTTATGCAGAGTGCGGCAGAGCTTCAGGCCGGGTGATTGCTCTTTTGAGCTCCCTGGGGTGAATCATCAACTGGGAGAAAAGCCAGCTGCGCCCGACTCAGTCCCTGGAGTATCTGGGAGTTCGATTCGACACCCAAGTGGGCAGAGTGTTCCTGCCAGACTATCGGATTGTCAAGCTTCAGGCTCAGGTGGACAAGTTCCTAGCAGCCTCTCCTCTTCGGGCTTGGGACTATGTGCAGCTGTTGGGCTCTATGACGGCCACGATGGAAGTAGTGCAGCGATGGACTCCAGCTTCGGAGGATTACGCTGTGCGCCTTCCCTTGGATCCGGCGGTGCACAAGGCGCTGAGCTGGTGGCTGAGGCCAGACAAGCTGTCCGCAGGAATGCCTCTTATGACCCCGGAGTGGGTTGTCGTCACGGCGGACGCCTCTGTGACGGGCTGGGGAGCCCACTACTTGGGAAGGACAGTGCAGGGGCTCTGGTCCCGTGCAGAGGCAAAGTGGTCTATCAACCTCCTGGAACTCAGAGCCATTCGGTTGGCGCCTTTGGAGTTTCTCCCTGTCCTGGCACTGAAGCCAGTACGGGTCCGGTCAGATGATGCCACGGCTGTGGCCTATGTCAATCGCCAGGGAGGTACCATGAGCGCCCCTCTAGCCAAGGAGGCCATGAAGCTATGCCTGTGGGCGGAAGCAAACCTGGAACAGCTGTCAGCGGCCCACATTGCGGGAGACATGAATACTGCTCAGGCCTTCTTGGACATCACGAAGCGCTGGGGCCAGTCGAGCCTAGATCTGATGGCGTCATCAGCCAATTGCCAAGTGCCGCGCTTCTTCAGCAGAGGACGGGACCCTCGATCTCTGGGAGTAGAAGCTCTTCTCCAACAGTGGCCGACACAGGAGCTTCTCTATGTGTTCCCGCCTTGGCCCATGTTGGGCAGGGTGCTAGGCCGGGTGGCAAAGCATCCAGGCCAGATAATCCTGGTGAGTCCGGATTGGCCCAGACGTCCCTGGTATGCGGACTTGATCGGGCTCTCAGTGGACGGCCCTCTGCAGCTGCCAGCGGAGCGGGGCCTGTTGCATCAGGGTCCCGTGGTAATGGAGGATCCCTCCCCCTTTGGTCTTTCGGCCTGGCTATTGAGCGGCAGCGTCTGAGGAAGAAGGGCTTCTCAGACAAGGTCATCGCCACTATGCTGAGAGCGAGGAAGCGCTCTACTTCTACTGCTTATGCCAGGGTTTGGCGTACCTTTGCATCGTGGTGTGAGGCAGGCTCACTTTCTCCCTTCACTGCTCCAATTTCTTCAGTATTGGCGTTCCTGCAAGAAGGTCTGGAAAAAGGCCTGTCACTCAGTTCCCTTAAGGTCCAAGTAGCGGCTCTTGCTTGCTTTAGGGGTCACCTGAAGGGTGCTTCCCTGGCCTCGCAGCCAGATGTGGTACGCTTTCTCAAGGGTGTTAATCACCTGCGCCCTCCTCTGCACTCAGTGGTACCTGCGTGGAATCTCAATCTGGTGCTAAGAGCCTTGCAGAAGCCGCCTTGTGAACCCTTGTTGAGGGTATCTCTGAAAGACCTGACGTTGAAAGCAGTCTTTTTGGTGGCTATCACTTCAGCCAGAAGAGTTTCCGAGCTCCAGGCGCTATCATGTCGGGAGCCCTTTCTGCAGTTCACTGAGGCAGGAGTGTCTATTCGCACAGTGCCTTCCTTCCTGCCCAAGATTGTTTCTCGCTTCCATGTGAATCAGCAGCTCTGTCTACCCTCCCTTCGTAGGGAGGACTACCCAGAGGAAGTGACTTGGAAGTGACCAATGATTCCGGAAGTCGGATCATCTGTTTGTGCTGTTTGCAGGTCCTCGTAAGGGTCTGCAGGCTGCCAAGCCTACAGTGGCACGATGGGTCAAGGAAACCATTGCAGCGGCTTATGTGGCCGCGGGGAAGGTGCCGCCTATCCAGCTGAAGGCTCACTCCACTAGAGCACTGGCGGCCTCGATGGCAGAGGCCGGGTCCATCTCCTTGGAAGAGATTTGTAGGGCAGCAACTTGGGCATCGGCTCATACCTTCTCCAGACATTACCGCTTGACTGTGGCTGCTCGGGCGGAGGCCCGGTTTGGAGCTTCTGTGTTGCGGTCAGGGATTTCTATGTCCCGCCCTGGGTGAGTACTGCTTCGGTACATCCCACCAGTCTATGGATTGATCGGCATGATGATATGGAAGGTAAAATTATGTATCATACCTGATAATTTTCTTTCCATTAATCATAGCCGATCAATCCATAGCCCCTCCCAGATATCTGTACTGTTTATATTCTGGTTGCATTTCAGGTTCAAGTTTAGTCTTCAGTTCCTGTTCAGGAGGACTTCGTGTTCAAGTTTTTTCAATTGGATTCTTCAGGAGTTGAGACGATTTTGTGTTACAGTGAGCTGCTGCATTCCTCTCCCCTCCGTTTTACGGGGCTGGATTGAGACCTAAATTCTGCCGGCGCTCCCTCCCGCTTCGTGCGGCTGTAGGGCAGCTTTGTACCCCTCCCGCTTCGGCGGTGTTAGGGTCAGTCAGCTCCTCCCGCGGTTGCGGTAGCAGGATAAGCCAGATCCCCCCGCATTGGCGGGTGTGGTGTCCCTCCCCACTCCGCGGGGATGAGCTGGACGGATTCCCCTCCCCCACTTGTGTGGGGATGAGCTGGGTTGATTCCCCTCCCCCGTTTCGGCGGTGGTGAGCTGGGCAGAGTGTCCCTTTGTGGGTGTAATTCTCTAAGTGCTGAGTCCTGCGGATGGAGCTTTGATATCGACATACTGAGAAGTTTCCGGCAGCACATGACCACATATAGGGAGGCAAAAGGATTGCTCTCTATCTCCACCTGCTGGTAGATGGACATAACCCACCAGTCTATGGATTGATCGGCTATGATTAATGGAAAGAAAATTATCAGGTATGATACATAATTTTACCTTCAAGCATTTATTGGTCACACTTTTTTTTGTCTTTTGGTGCAATGGGTCTGTTTGTAGTTTTTCTCTGTATACCTATCCATTCTGTATGTTTGTGTATATACATTTTTTTTGTGGAAGGCATTTTATTTATACTATATTACTATTTTTTCAGTCATTTTATTTATCACTCTATATTTTTTGGTGTACTGTATAGCTCTCCCGTTCTCTTCACATCTTGATGGTAATGTGAGCTAGTGTCAATAGGTGTCATATACTCTTTATCCCTCTATTTTGGAATGTTTCATGCGAATGATACATATTTAGCAATTTTAGGTATTACAGTGCACAACACATTCCAATAGTTTGTAGAAAGTTGATTGTGACCCCTGAGGCAGGCGCTTTGGCGCCGAAACACGGACCGTGTCGGGTCCTTGATATTGATATGAATATTCTGAATAAACTGTTTTTTGATATTATCTCCCTATTGGTTTGCGCATTTGTCAGCCTCTACTTTTGCTGTTTTGTTAAGAAAACAGGAAAATTTAATTATTAACATTGCTGGAATGAAGCAATCATAATGATAAGATACATTTTTTCTTGTTCTGGCTTACTTTATAGCTTGTGAGGCTTCTGGGGACTAGGTAGGGTTCTTCTATTTTGGCTTCGACTGCAAATTGCTATACATTTTACTTTTTTTTTTCTTTATTCTGTTGAGTTGTGATGAATTACTTGGAGTTACTCATTTTTTTAAAAAGAATAAGTTCTGTTTCTTGATGCTATGATTTAATGTATGTTCACTTACTGTATGCTTGATGAATTTATATTTAAAAAATTCCAACAATTTAAAATATAAAATAAACATCTTATATGCATTGCAAATAACAGGATTATGCTAGTAATAACAAGAAATGCTAAAATGTTATAAATAGGGCTTCTGATTTTAGGTGTTAAATGATGAACACTGAACAAAGAAAAATAGACATTTATTGAATAGGCATCAGAAAAACACACCTCCCACTGACTTGTCTGGTATCCTCTACTCATTTTTGTGCCTTTTCTGTGATGATAATTCTTAAGTGACACAAATGAACCACAGAAGGTACCCATCAATAGTAACTGTGACACAAAAACATTAGTAAACTGATTTTCTTTGTAGCCTCAAAGGATTCTTAGTTAGTTGGAAATAAACACCTACATTTACAAGCATAGAACCATGGCAATAAAAATTAAGCAGAAAATTAATTCTGTTGTCTGAACAAATTAAGCAAACATGGTGTCACAAATTTCTACCAAAAAAAGAGAGAGAGAGAAGGACATAGTCAAAAATCCTCAGAATCCAGAACTTTTTTGATGCAAAAGCTTCAACATGTCACGGGAAGTCATAAATCATAGACTTTTGGCTTATTTTCATAAAAGCAGAGTTAAATAAACATTAAGGAGTCTTACTAAGATGCGCTAACAGATTTAGCTCAAGCTAATGATAGGACGCCCATAGGGGTATAAAGGCTGGATTCTATATATGGCGCCTGAAAAATCCAATTGAATTCTGTAAGCGGTACCTAGAATACAATTAGTTGATATCATAGCACCTAAAACTACAGTGCTCTTCTCTGTTCTGACATTGGAAGTTTATACCTTATATGAAAGTTTTTTTGTAACAAACTATCAGCTTTACACAATCAGCTATACATCATAAGACTCCTGAAGAAGGCGCGAGGTAGCGCCGAAACACAGCTGTGCTGAGTCATTGTCACTTTGCTTGCAATAAAGAATTGTCTCTTTATAGACGTCTCCTCCGGTTTTTAGAAGAGCCTACCTTTCCTACTTTTTGCTTCTGAAAAAATATTGTGGCAGCTGGTGTCTGACCAAAATTCTGACTGCTGTGGCTGAATATTACCACCTCACTTTCTGCTTTCTTTTTAAGACATAAGAATGAGAGGAATCTTGGTCCTCCCTTGAGCAATGGAGGGGAAAAGTCATGGAGTTACCTTCCAAAACACAGTAAGACAAACTGAAAGCAGGTTTAACAGACTATTGGATTTAATAGATCTTTGCACATCATGGGAAACTACCCTAGGCAGGGAAATAACTCTTCTAATAGGTCTGATCATTTGGCAATATAAAGTAACTTCATGTCTTTCCTTTTGTAGCACTCAACCAGATCTGAAAACTGTGTATTGGAGGGAGAGGGTGGGCAGATCTATGTTTAGTTGTAAACAAAGGCTTTTAGCACCTTGGCTGCTATTTGCTTTGCAGCGGAAAAGTTACCCTTAACTCAGGACACAGTGAGCAGTGTTGCCAGGTGGGCGGTTTTCCCGCCCAATTGGGCGGTTTTCCGCGACCCGCCGTGGGAAATTTTTGCCCGCGGTGGGTCGCGGTTTTTTGGGCTTCTTTTTCTTCTTTTCCGCGGTTTTTCAGGCGGTTTTTTCGGCCGCGGGGGCGGGGTTAGTGACGTTTTGGGCGGGGTTAGTGACGTTCTGGGCGGGGCCGGTGACGGGGGAGGCGGGGCTGATGACGGGGGAGGCGGGGCCGATGACGGCGGGGGGCGGGGTTGATGACGGCGGGGGCGGGGTGATGACGCGGGGGTGGGGGTGTCAGGGGCGGGGTTTGAGTTTGGGCGGGTTTTGGGCTGGTTTTGGGCTGGATTGGGTGGGAAAAAAATTTTCCACCTGGCAACCCTGACAGTGAGGTTTTCAGAAGAAGCTTGGAGTGAAACGGGTCCATCAAGACCACACTGTTTTTCTTTTGTCCTGTTTAGACTGAGCGACTATCTACTGGAACATCTTATTTTTCTGATAAGATAAGTGACTTTGCCTGCATGACACATTTGTGTGGAAGAAGTACTACTACTACTACTACTACTACTATTTAGCATTTCTATAGCGCTACAAGGCATACACAGCGCTGCACAAACATAGAAGAAAGACAGTCCCTGCTCAAAGAGCTTACAATCTAATAGACAAAAAATAAATAAAGTAAGCAAATCAAATCAATTAATGTGAACGGGAAGGAAGAGAGGAGGGTAGGTGGAGGCGAGTGGTTACAAGTGGTTAAGAGTCAAAAGCAATGTTAAAGAGGAGGGATTTCAGTCTAGATTTAAAGGTGGCCAAGGATGGGGCAAGACGTAGGGGCTCAGGAAGTTTATTCCAGGCGTAGGGTGCGGCGAGACAGAAGGTGCGAAGTCTGGAGTTGGCAGTAGTGGAGAAGGGAACAGATAAGAAGGATTTATCCATGGAGCGGAGTGCACGGGAAGGGGTGTAGGGAAGGACGAGTGTGGAGAGATACTGGGGAGCAGCAGAGTGAATACATTTATAGGTTAGTAGAAGAAGTTTGAACAGGATGCGAAAACGGATAGGGAGCCAGTGAAGGGTCTTGAGGAGAGCGGTAGTATGAGTAAAGCGACCCTGGCGGAAGATGAGACGGGCAGCAGAGTTTTGAACCGACTGGAGAGGGGAGAGGTGACTAAGTGGGAGGCCAGCAAGAAGCAGATTGCAGTAGTCTAAACGAGAGGTGACAAGGGTGTGGATGAGGGTTTTGGTAGAGTGCTCGGAAAGAAAGGGGCGGATTTTACGGATGTTGTAAAGAAAGAAACAACAGGTCTTGGCGGTCTGCTGGATATGAGCAGAGAAGGAGAGAGAAGAGTCAAAGATGACCCCAAGGTTTCGAGCTGAGGAGACAGGGAGAATGAGCGCCATCAACAGAAATAGAAAACGGGGGGCGCGGGGAGGTGGGTTTGGGGGGGAAAATGAGAAGCTCGGTTTTGGTCATATTTAATTTCAGGTGGCGTTGAGACATCCAGGCAGCAATGTCAGACAAGCACGCTGAAACTTTGGTTTGGATGCAAGGTGAGATATCAGGGGTAGAAAGGTAGATTTGGGAGTCATCAGCATAGAGATGGTAGGAAAAGCCATGGGATGAGATTAATGAACCAAGGGAAGAAGTGTAGATAGAAAAGAGGAGGGGACCAAGAACAGAACCCTGAGGTACGCCGACAGGCAGAGGAATAGAAGTAGAAGAGGATCCACCAGAGTGAACACTAAAGGTGCGGAGGGAGAGGTAGGAAGAGAACCAGGAAAGGACAGAGCCCTGGAATCCAAGTGAGGACAGGGTATCGAGAAGTATGCTGTGATCGACAGTGTCAAAAGCAGCGGAAAGATCAAGAAGAATGAGGATGGAATATTGACCTCTGGAAGAAGTGTTAAAGATTAGTTGACTGCACCTTTAAATAATTATTTGATTTTCAATTTTGATTTAATTTTGATTAAACTTATAAATAACTGTTAAAAGTAGAAGTTTTTTGACCAATGATTATTATTTTTTAACTGTGGGCATATGATATCTCCAATCCAGCGATCTTCCTTATTGTGAAATTTGCCACAGTTTTATGAGGTCTTTTTCCTCCCTTATTTTTACCTTTTGATATATAAAGAAGAGTTGGAAATGCTTATATTGTGATTTACTGTTTTGTTGGGGTTTCCTTTTGTAGCACGTCTCAGTCCAGAACTCAGTTTCAACAGCCTCTGCCCAGAATGCAGTCACAGGCTTCACTGTGTCAAAATCCCCCACTTCTGTTTGAAATCCACTGATTACCTATCTTTCTTGATATTTAATTCAATATTCTTTTCCATACTCAGCTTTTTATCCACATTAGCTGCCACCCGTTCTCTCAGTTCCCAGGGGCCCCATTTATGCCCTGTCGTTTTGGGCTTCAGAGAGGAAATTTCAATGAGTTTTTGGTATCCATTATAAAAGGGAATATCTAGGATGGCCAAAAACGTATTTGGCATGACAGCAAAAATGAGATTCAGGGCACATAGGAATATAATAAATGACAGTTGCTCAGTAAAACCCTGTGCTCTGCTCATTAATTGACCCAGAAAGGGTTGCTCACTCACTTACATGTGTTTTTGCTACCCTAAGTTCAGACCCTAAGTATATTTATTTCTACTTGTAACTAGAATGCCTCTGAAATGTTTTCTTGTGAAGTGACTAACAATTCACAGTTAATTATACCCATGCACACTCATACAGTCATTAAACCAGTCTTTGGACATCTGCCCAAACTTCTGTTTTGACCACAAAATCTTTTTCTATATTTTGCAGTTTTTTTTCCAAAGGTCCAAAGAAAACCATAGTATAAGTGCCAGGAAAGGGTAGAAGTTGTCTGTCTTTCCAGACAAAAACGTGCATGTGCCAAAATCAGTCTTCTTTGATGAAGTTGTCTTTTTGCTGAAACTGCAAAATTACTTTTCCCATAAACTGCCATCAGTGCTTTCCTTTGCTAAAACTGGTATTTTTCTTCTATAGTCTAAAAACAAATTAAATCACAAGAGCAGGAAACTCATATAATAGAAACTCTTAACTTAAAAAAAGGGTCGAGTATCCGTGTCACTTCACCACCCATCCGAAGGTGTGGGCTGATTGCCCGTGATCCTTTTTCTAAAAGTCCAAAACCAATGCAATAATCTAAAAATTAAGACAATAATCCAAAGCCAAGGTGAGTCCACAATTCCTTAGCAAAAATCCAAAGCAAAGGTTGATCCATGTTTCTCCACCACAATCCTCCTCTTCCTCCTCCTCCTCCTCCTCCTCCAGAATCCAGTAACACGCAGTTACAGGTACATTTTGGGTGTATTGGAGCTGTAATAGTTTACAGAAATTATTTATAATGAAAAAAATCACAAGTTAATTTTCTTCTTCTATATTGGTGTAATATTTTCAATGATGATGTCTTTTTATATTCTCAATGGCTGGTAAAAGAGGTGTGGCTACTGTGCATAAGATACATAAGTGTTACCATGCTGGGACAGACCAAAGGCCCATCAAGCCCAGCATCCTGTTTCCAACAGTGGCCAATCCAGGTTACAAGTACCTGGCAAGATCTCAAAACAGTACAATGCATTTTATGCTGCTTATCCTAGAAATAAGCAGTGGATTTTCCCCAAGTCCATCTTAATATTGGCTTATGGACTTTTCTTTTAGGAAGCTATCCAAACCTTTTTAAAACCCTGATAAGCTAACTGCTTTTATTACATTCTCTGTCAACAAATTCCAGAGTTCAATTACTCGTTGAGAGAAGAAATATTTTCTTAGATTTGTTTTAAATTTACTATTTTGTAGCTTTATTGCGTGTCCCCAAGTCCTAGTATTTTTGGAAAGAGTAAGCAAGCAATTCAGTTCTACTTGTTCCACTCCACTCATTATTTTATAAACCTCTGTCATATCTCCCCTCAGCCACCTTTTCACCAAACTGAAGAGCCCTAGCCACTTTAGCCTTTCCTCATTGTTAAGTTGTCCCATCCCCTTTATCATTTTTGTCACCCTTCTCTGTACCTTTTCTAATTCTATTATATCTTTTTTTGAGATGCAATGACCAGAATTGCACACAGTATTCGAGGTGTGATACAAAGGCATTATAACTTCCTCATTTTTGTTTTCCATTCCTTTCCTAATAATTCCTAGCATTCTCTTTGCTTTCTTTGCTTTCTTAGCTGTTGCCGCACACTGAGCAGAGGGTTTCAACATATCATCAACGATGACACCTAGATCCCTTTCCTGGTCGGTGACTCCTAATGTGGAACCTTGCATCACATAACTATAGTTTGAGTTCCTCTTTCCCATATGCATCACTTGCACTCGCTCACATTAAACATCACCTTGTAAGGTCCTCTTGTAATTTTTCACAATCCTCTTGCGATTTAACAACTTTGAATAACTTTCAGCCTTATTTTCGAAAGGGAAGGGTGCCCAGATTTCGACCCAAATCGGGAGATGGGCGCCCATCTCGCAAAGGCACCCAAATCAGTATAATCGAAAGCCGATTTTGGGCGTCTTCAACTGCAATCTGTCGCAGAAACGGGCAAAGTTGATGGGGGCATGGTGAAGGCGGGACTGGGGCGTGCTTATCGGCCGAGGAGAGATGGGCGCCTTCAGCTGATAATCGAAAAAAGAAAAGCGTTTTTAGCGCGAATTTGGGTCATTTTTTTGGACCCTTTTTTCCACGAACAAGTCCCAAAAAAGTGCCCTAAATGACCAGATGACCACCGGAGGGAATTGGGGATGACCGCTCCTGACTCCCCCAGGGGTCACTAACCCCCTCCCACCGTTAAAAAAACAACTTTAACAACTTTTTTTTTCCAGCCTGTATGCCAGCCTCAAATGCCATTCTTATGTTCCTATGTTCTTATATTGACTTGTTCAATCAGTTTGTAGCTGAATAAAAAAGAAAATGAGGAAAATTAGGTTTATGTATAAATATAAAGACACAGTATGGAAAAGCTCTCTAAATGGGAAAAGGTTAAAATCAAACTAACAAAAGTATTTTAATCCAGCAAAAAACAGCCAGTGCTGACATAAAACCTGGCCAAAGTTTACTAGTGGCACAAACCCAGATACAGCTAGAGTAAACACCGACAAAAATGTAGAGTGAGCAGAAACTGACAGTCTGTGTGACTATAGATGCAATGATGTGAAACAGATAATATGAGGGGGAAACTGAAGAATTACAGTGCACACCGATTCAGTGCAAGGGCTCCGTACCAGACTTTTACTTGCAGTTATCCGTAGCGTGCACATAATTGAAGTTACCATTGAAACTGTTATTTAAGAAATCACACAGAGCCAGTATAGCTTAATTTACTTATTGCTACTATTGGACAGTAAACAAATGTAAGGCATTGCCAATTTTCTGAAAAAGATAAAAAAAAGAATAAATACAATTTTGCAACAGAAACTAGTGTCATTTATAAGGGATAAGCAAATCTGTAATTGTTTTCTGTACAGTGTTTTGTCTATTTGTGTTGTAGACAAGGTCCAACAGGTCACAATAATGTTCGTAATTCTGACACCCATTAACCTCTAGATAAGCTCTAACAATGTCCAAGCTTTTTAATGCAGCAGCAAATGTCACAGTGGGTCTTGCTTCACGTTCACTGCCAACTTCCACCCCCTGTTGGCTCATCATCTGTGTCTCCAGCATCCCCAGCCACGGACTACAACTCTGAGCAACTCTCCATCTCTCTATATAAAAGGCAAAACCAACGTTCTATGAAGCCTCCAGCCGGAAGTGTGAAGGGGCGAGATATCCGGTTTCCCTATGAGTGTCTGCCCCGCCCTCTCTGTAACACAGTCAGTGAAGGAAAACAGCAGAGCACGAAATCAAATCGCTGGCTCTGTAACAGTGAAGGACTCAGAGGGGGGAGGGGAGAGAGGCCAGAGGGCAGGGACACACACACTCCCACATGCACACAGAAGAAAACATTGCTAGCCCCCGTTTCATTTGCATCAGAAAAGGGGCTTTTTTACTAGTTTTTTTATATTGACAGATGCCTGCAGGTCATCAACTGCCATATATAGTGGTGAAACTCGTCAGCAGTCACTCCAGTTGGAAAATCAACAGTGGAAGCAAGATTTTCATCTTTATAGCATTTTTTTCATAAAGCTAACCCATCTATATATAGAGAGAGGAGTAGCCTAGTGGTTAGTGCAGTGGACTTTGATCCTGGGGAACTGGGTTTGATTCCCACTGTAGCTTCTTGTGACTTTGGGCAAGTCACTTAACCCTCCATTGCCTCAGATACAAGTAAGTAAGTGTATGTAAAACACTTGGAATATAGTTGCAAAACCCACAGAAAGGTGGTATATCAAGTCCCTTTCCCCCTAGAGCAGTTGGCAATTGTACCTTGGGTAGCACAACACCAAGCCTATTTCCACGTGGGTAGTGAGTCCAGTAGGCTTAGCTTGCAAGCCAACCCAGTCACTTGCTTGCCAATGTTTTTTCATCATTGTCCATTGTACCCTTCAGATGGCACAGCTCCAGCACTCTGGAATTCTTCTTGAAATTGGCTATAATACCCTGATCCATCGGCTGGATAAGTGAAGTTGTGTTAGCTAGTAGGAACACAAGCTTAAAGTTTGATAGTCTAGCGTCATCGCTCTGTGCTGCACAGTTGTCGCACAGCATTAGAATTTCACTCTTCTGTCTGCACATTGTGTAATCCAATTTTTTTTTAGCAATTGCAGCAACTTTCTCTGGTCATCCAAGCATTTTTATTTGCCTCATAGCCCCTTGGAAGTTGCTTGACATTCTTGAAGCAACATGGTTGTTTACTTTTCCCATTTGTCAGTGGCTCCAATTTTTCACTTCCATCCATGTTGCATGAGAGTAGCAGTGTCAGTCTTTCCTTTGGCAGTTTTGTTTCGGCCACCTCAGCCTACTTGAATGCCAGTGTCCCATCAGGAATAGTTCTCCAAGACCTGTTTCATCTGCATTGAAAATGTCATATGGTTGGAAATCTTTCATGATGCCTGGTAGAACAGTAGTTGCTCATTTCTCCGCACCCATCTCATCTGCATCTTGTTTTTCTCCATGCTGTTTCTTGTGTTTTGTCTTACTTTCCATCGCTCCAGCCATCCAACAGTTGAAGTAAAACCGGCCAATCCAAGGCTTTTTGCCAAATGATTGGCTTTCTTCATCAGTAGGGGGCCACTGACCGGAAGCTGATAGCTTCTTGCTTAAGAAAACCAGCAAAGAAGAACTTGTTCAACATCTGCTTTTCTTGCACTCTTGCGTTTTCTTTGAAGATTTGTTGTTCTGCCAATCCTCAAGAAGCTTGTCCTTCTGCTTGTAGATACGTGAGATATGGCTTGGATGCACCCCATACTCTTTTGCAGTGAAAGCCTGAAGAAAGCCTAAAAGAAACGCCTTCAGAAAATGGAAGAAGGAACCGTCTGAAAATAACAAGAAACAGCATAAGGAGTGTCAAAGCAAATGCAAGGCGCAGATTAAGAAGGCCAAGAGGGAGTATGAAAAAAAGATAGCATTAGAGGCAAAAAAACATAGTAAAATTTTTTTTCGGTATATTAAAAGCAGGAAGCAGGCAAAAGAATCGGTTGGGCCGCTGGATGACCGAGGGGTAAAAGGGGCGATCAAGGAAGACAAAGACGTAGCGGAGAGACTGAATGAATTCTTTGCTTCGGTCTTCACCGAGGAAGATTTGGGTGGGATACCGGTGTCGGAAATGGTATTTCAAGTGGACGAGTCGGAGAAACTTACTGACTTCACGGTAAACCTGGAGGACGTAATGGGGCAGTTCGGCAAACTGAAGAGTAGCAAATCTCTTGGACCGGATGGTATTCATCCTAGAGTACTGATAGAACTGAAAAACGAGCTTGCGGAGCTACTGCTAGTGATATGCAACTTATCCTTAAAATCGAGCGTGGTACCGGAAGATTGGAGGGTGGCCAATGTAACGCCCATTTTTTAAAAAGGCTCCAGGGGAGATCCGGGAAATTATAGACCGGTGAGTCTGACGTCGGTGCCGGGGAAAATGGTAGAGGCTATTATCAAAAACAAAATTACAGAGCACATCCGAGGACATGGATTACTGAGACCAAGTCAGCATGGTTTTTGTGTGGGGAAATCTTGCCTGACCAATTTACTTCAATTCTTTGAAGGAGTGAACAAACATGTGGACAAAGGGGAGTCGGTTGATATTGTGTATCTGGATTTTCAAAAGGCGTTTGACAAGGTACCGCATGAAAGGCTACAGAGGAAATTGGAGGGTCATGGGATAGGAGGAAATGTCCTATTGTGGATTAAAAACTGGTTGAAGGATAGGAAACAGAGAGTGGGGTTAAATGGGCAGTATTCACAATGGAGAAGGGTAGTTAGTGGGGTTCCTCAGGGGTCCGTGCTAGGACCGCTGCTTTTTAATATATTTATAAATGATTTAGAGATGGGAGTAACTAGCGAGGTAATTAAATTTGCTGATGACACAAAGTTATTCAAAGTCGTTAAATCGCGACAGGATTGTGAAAAATTACAAGAGGACCTTACAAGACTGGGAGACTGGGCGGCTAAATGGCAGATGATGTTTAATGTGAGCAAGTGCAAGGTGATGCATGTGGGAAAAAAGAACCCGAATTATAGCTACGTCATGCAAGGTTCCAAGTTAGGAGTTACGGACCAAGAAAGGGATCTGGGTGTCGTCGTCGATAACACACTGAAACCTTCTGCTCAGTGTGCTGCTGCGGCTAAGAAAGCGAATAGAATGTTGGGTATTATCAGGAAAGGTATGGAAACAGGTGTGAGGATGTTATAATGCCGTTGTATCGCTCCATGGTGCGACCGCACCTTGAGTATTGTGTTCAATTCTGGTCGCCGCATCTCAAAGATATAGTAGAATTGGAAAAGGTGCAGCGAAGGGTGACTAAATGATAGCGGGGATGGGACGACTTCCCTATGAAGAAAGACTAAGGAGGCTAGGGCTATATAGCTTGGAGAAGAGACGGCTGAGGGGAGACATGATAGAGGTATATAAAATAATGAGTGGAGTGGAACAGGTGGATGTGAAGCGTCTGTTCACGCTTTCCAAAAATACTAGGACTAGGGGGCATGCGATGAAACTACAGTGTAGTAAATTTAAAACAAATCGGAGAAAATGTTTCTTCACCCAACGTGTAATTAAACTCTGGAATTCGTTGTCGGAGAAAGTGGTGAAGGCGGTTAGCTTAGCAGAGTTTAAAAGGGGTTGGACGGTTTCCTAAAGGACAAGTCCATAAACCGCTACTAAACGGACTTGGAAAACTCCAAAATTCCAGGAATAACATGTATAGAATGTTTGTACGTTTGGGAAGCTTGCCAGGTGCCCTTGGCCTGGATTGGCCACTGTCGTGGACAGGATGCTGGGCTCGATGGACCCTTGGTCTTTTCCCAGTATAGCATTACTTATGTACTTATGTACTTATTGACCAGTCTTTTTATAACATCAATCCTATCTGCGAATGAAAGAGCCTCATACATGCGTGGTGACACGACCATTTCTACTGTACCTTAGGTGCACAGTTAAACTCCACTGCCACCGCAGGATCAAACGGGCGTTTTTGAGCACAGTTCAACTATAGGTGCATGGTTCAACTCCATCGCCATTACAGCCACAGGATCATATGGGCATTTTTAAGCACAGTTCAACTTCAGGTGCATGGTTCAACTCCACTGCCACTACAGCCACTGGAAGATAATGGCAGGCACCCTCCTCCTTCACTCAGTGAACGGGCAAGAAAGAAAATGGTGGTCACACGCCCTCTTCACTCTGAACCGCATGGTCCATGCTGCTGTGCATCACAAGCTGCTAGCCAATAAAGGAGAGACAGAAGAGAGGCAGGACCGCCCTTTCCAACCTCATTGGCTCCCGGGTTCATGATGTACAACTGATGTGCTGCACAGCAATTGGACATCCTAAACCCGGGAGCCAATGGAGTTGGATGGGTCGCTCAAGTGGCGTTAGAACTTAGCAAAGCCAGGGGTGAATGAGAAAAATTGCAATTAAAAGGAGTGAGGTTGTAAAAAAGTAGTTCAAAGCATTGCACTTAATCATAGTATGCGCTTATCACTGATGTGCCATACTGGAGTAAGTTTACATTACAATAAATGAGAAAAAATTGGGACTGTAAGTTTACATTGCAGATAAATGGTGTGTGTGCTTATCCAATGTGCACTTAAGTAGAGTACACTGTATATGACAGTGATTCAGATTTGGTGCTTACAAGAAATCATGGAAAGAGACAGGAAAGACATGAAGTGGACTTAAAAGTGTATGGGAAGATGGACCATGTGAAGAAGACAGTGTTTGGGAATCAGTGTCCCTGTTTTCCTATTACTTTCAACCATTACATATTAAAACACATAACTGGGTTTAAAAACGGTTTGGACAAATTCCTAGAAGAAAAGTTCATAAACTGTTATTAAGGAAGACCTGGGGAAAAGCCAGTTCTTATCAGGGAGTAAGTAGAATGGAATCCTACTACCTTTTGGGATCTTGCCAGGTTTCTGTGACCTGGACTGGCCACTGTTAGAAGCAGGATGGTGGGTTAGATGGATCTTCATTCTAACTTGGTGTGGCAACTCTTATGTTCAAAGGTTGCGGGGTCCAATAAAGATAAAAACGGGGCAGATTGAGGAAGGAAACTAGAAGCCTTACCAATCAAACAGATTGTTTTTTTTTTTTTTGGGGGGGGGGGGGGGGGGGATATATAATCTTTTAAAAACAATGTATAAATAAAAATATAGTTTCTGTATCACCTTCCTACCAGGATCATCCCTCACCACACACCATTTAGTCACCCCTCACCCTAATCACACCTCCCAATCACCCTCCACTACACACCACCTGATCAACCCCCATCCCAGTCAGATCCCCCCAATTACCCTGATAACACACCATCCCAGTGGCATACCTAGCTTGGTTGCCAACTGTGATGGAGCACCCCCTACTCCATGCGCATTGCACCTCTGCTCCTAATCCCCGTTCTTGCCCTCGCCCTTCCTCCCTCCTTCTAAGCAGTAAAGGGGGTGCACTGAGCAGCAAAGCGGATTTTGGCTCTGCTAGTCCCCTGATCCAGAACAGGAAGTTGACGTTAGAGGGGGCAGGGGACTGGCAGAGCCAAAAGCCGTGCCTGCACCTGGGGTGGACCCTTACTGCCTGCACCTGGGGCAGACCTCACTCACTGCCCTGCCCTTGGTACGCCACTGCACTATCTGAGCAGAACCCCCCTGACACTAGATCCTCCTCTCACTACCAAGCCCTCCCTGAAGCCAGTGGCCCTCCCACTCAGATGTACACCCTAGTCCCCCATGCCCGACCCTGGTGTCTAGTATATGAGCGAGGAGTGGTTGCCTTCTGCTCCAGCCCTGGCTGAGCCTTGGGTTCAAAATGGCAGATCTGACCTCTAGTGGTAGTCTTGCTGTACTATTGCTAGGAATAACTGCCATTTTGACCTGGAGCTCGGCCAGGGCAGGCAGAGGGTGTCTACTTCTGCCCCATGCACTAGGCACTTGTCCTTATATGGCAGATTGACCCCTAGCTGTAGTGATCTAGGTGTAAGGGTGATCAGATAATGTATGGTGGTGATGAGGTGATTGGGTTGGTGTGACTGGGGTGGGGACTGATCAGGGGAGTGTGATTGGGGTGAGGAGTGATTAGATTGTATGTAGTGGGAGGATGATTGAGGGTATATGGAGGGGGGTGCCTTTGCACAGCTGCATTTAACTTCACCTCTTCAGCTCATGCCGTGCAGCCATGCTATCAATAGCCGTGGCAGCTAGTGTGCAACACTGACCCACATACTAGCTGTCACTACCTGTCACTCCTTTGCTCCACTCATGTCACACCCATGACCCACCCCTACCCATGTTAAACAGTGAGGTTTTCTTATTACCATGCTGGCTGGTATTAATGTGCAGCAGCCTTTAGCTAAGGTCTATGCTAATGTCTACTGTGTGGCAAAACCCACACTAGTTGCTTAACACAGTTTAGTAATAGGTTCCTAAGTTGTATTTCTTGGTTTCTAGTTAGGTTGCCCTTTTAATCTAGGAAATATTTTCCCTGTACAATTGTAGTGGTTATTTCTTATCACTAAAGAAAGGGTAGCCTCAGGTTTGTTCTCTGAATGCAAATTATTTAATTTCTTCTCTGAATGCAAATTATTTAATTATTCACCAAGCAGTCAGTAAAACAGAAACAGGCTCTGTAAATCACCTGTTCCTCAAAGAATTGCTTTTAAAGTGATAGGCAGTTCACAGCAATACGTACTGTACTTACACAGTTATGAACCACATTCTTTGGACTCCACCCAAATGTTTTTGACCGCAAACATTTAAAATAGTTTTATAGCATTCTCCAAAGGTCCAGAGTTCAAAGATTCAGTGCTGAGAATGGGGTAGGAGTAGTCATATGATATCTCTGCCCATCTGTTTATCAGAAATGTGCACCTGCCAAGCTATGCTACTGTGTAAAAGCTGCCTTTTCCCTGAAATACAGTAATAACGTTATTCTTGCAGAAATTTCAATTGGAATATTCCCACTGCATCTCTTTGTGACTCTGGGCAAGTCACTAAACCCTGTATTTCCCCAGGTACAAATAAGTACCTGTATATACTATGTAAACCGCTTTGAATGAAGTTGCAAAAAGCACAGAAGGTGGTATATCAGTCCCATCCCATTCCCTTTTTCCAAAGCTGTTCTTCATTATCAAACACCATATGCTAACGTCTGCTGTAGTTTAGCAACTTGGCTTGGCAGTTCATTAAAATTTCAACATACATTTATTTATTTCTAAAATAATTATATGCCATATTCCTGGACAGCTGTTCAAAGTGGTTCAAAGTCCGCAACAGTAATTACAATAAAATTTCAATCAAATACTAAAACAGCATAATAAAACAATAAAACCAAAAGGGTAAATATGCAGCTGGTGGTGGTCAGCGTTTTTTGGACTGGTGGTGACATTATGCCAGATATACCCAGGGTCCCTGGCATTGAATATTCGGGTTTGTGTGGTTGGCTATTCCTTATACTTTATAGTTTACTTGGAAATTTGATATACCACTAATGCAACATAAACTGGTCAAAGCAGTTAACAAATAAAATTACTGTTTTACTTTTAAAAGATAGAAAGGAACACCATTTCTAATAGGCAGAAGTCACTCGTCCAAGGAAGGGAGAATTGTGACAGTAAAACACAAAGGCTGAGGTGCCTAGAACCATGATAACTGGTGAGTGTCAGCTATCGTTGTCTAGGGTTGGTCCCGGGGTCCTCTTCACAGAGGCAGTGGGTTCCCAAAGAATACGCAATCCACATGGATTTGGATATATAAAGTATATTATATTTGCATATATGTATTGGCTCACAGCACTTAGTACAGGAAAAAGGGTACAAGCTGTCTGGGGTGTGTGTTTAGAGGGAGGGAGAAAGAAAGGATAGGGTGTTTGTTCAGAGGAAGAAAGAAACCTTGGACTAGGGCTGTCTGAGAAGGGGGGGGGGGGGGGGAGCAGAGCCAGGTGCTCTGGTGGCTAAAGATGGAGGTGTGCAGAGAAAGAAGAAGAAGAAACAAAGATAGCCCAGCAGAGTCCGTGCCTTCTGCTGCAGGGAGAAAGAAAGAGGGAGACGTAGTGCCCTGGACACAGAGAAGTGCCCAGGACAGAGAGAGCAGTGCCCTGAGCATGTGCTCTGCATTTATACCTCAAGAACAGAAAAAGATCAAAACATATCTTTCTTCCCAGTTATTTCCTTTACAGAACTCCAGATTACTTTCTGAAGTCAGGAAAGCTTCTCTAAAGTCAGGAAGAAAGGCCTCTCTGAGCACCATTTGGTCCATTTCATCCTCAATGGTTCCTGAAGGGGAGGGGGGGAGTTTATCAGAGGTCAGAAGCTGGTTTATATTATGTCAAGCTGATTTCATATTAATATAAGTATGTCCAGCAATAATTTTGACCTCCCACAATCCTGACAGTGAGAAACCACTCAAATAGGTGGGGTCGAGGGCCTGAAGGCCAACTGAAAAAAATGAGCTTTCAAAAGCGGTCTGAATTCTGTAACCCAGGGCCGTGCCAACACGGTAAGTGAGGTAAGCATGGCAGGGGGGGCGCCGCCGCACCATGCTCACCTCGCTCGCCCTCCCCCCAACATCCCTTTTCTTTTTTTTTCCTTTTTAAATGTACTTCCGTAGCGGTTCCGGCAGCGCAGCGTCAGTGAAGGAGGCGGCGCTCCCGACATCGCTAGCCTTCCCTTCGCTGTGTTCCGCCTTCTTCTGACGTCAAGGAAATGACATCAGAAGAAGGCAGAACACAGCGAAGGGAAGGCTAGCGAAGTCGGGAGCGCCGCCTCCTTCACTGACGCTGCTGGAACCGCTACGGAGGTAAATTTAAAAAGAAAAAAAAAGAAAAGGGATGTTGGGGGGAGAGAAGAGGGCGAGCAGTTGAATTGAACAATGGGAGCGGGAGGGCAGGGGAGAGACGAGAAGCATGGATGCGAGGGGGGGGGGGCGGTCAATGGAAGGAGAGAGGGGAATTGGTGGAAAAGGATGAATGGAGGGGGCAGGGGACAGAGGAGCATGGATGGGCATGGATTGGGAGGGCAGGGCTCAGGGAGAGAGTGGAATTGCTGGATAGGGATGAATGGAGGGGGCAGGGGACAGAGGAGCATGGATGGGCATGGATTGGGGAGGGCAGGGCTCAGGGAGAGAGGGGAATTGCTGGAAAAGGATGAATGGAGGGGGCAGGGGACAGAGGAGCATGGATGGGCATGGATTGGGAGGGCAGGGCTCAGGGAGAGAGGAGAAATTGCTGGACATAGAGGGGAGGGAAGAAAGATGAAGGAGATGAAATGAGGGAAAAGGAAGAGAGGAGAAAAAACTGCACATGGATGAGAAAATAGGCAGAAGCTGAGGGACCAGAAATGAAGAAGAAAGGAGGAAAGGAAAGAAATAAATGGAAAGGAAGCCCTGGAAATGGAGTTAAGAAGGACAGATAGCAGCAGAATCAGATACTGAGGCCAGCATGATCAGAAAAGAAAGTCACCAGACAACAAAGGTAGAAAAAAAATCATTTATTTCATTTAGTGTTTGGAATATGTCCACTTTGAGAATTTACATCTGCTATCTTATTTTGCAATGTATAGCAATCTGTTTCTAAGAATATTGCTGACAATTCCTGTCAGTGGGGCAAGTGGTGAGCGTCATTTTCACCGGGGGGGGGGGGGGGGGGGGGGGTGAGGAGCGCCAACTGATAGTCTGCAGGGGGGCGCCAGAGACCCTAGGCACGGCCCTGCTGTAACCCAAATGAGGCGAGTGAAAAATATAATCAAGAAACATTGGCCATATTATCGTTACTGGATTTTAAAGAAAGCCAGATGTTTGCATACACAAGAGCCAGGAATGTGGGAGAAATGTTGAAATATCGCATAGGGAGTGATAGAGAACAGATAAAATATGGAGAAGGAGGACATACGCCCTGCTTGAAATGTGTATATTACAAATATATTTGGCAAATGACATCAGTAACATACCCAAGAACAGGGAAACATATTGGCTAACCACTAAGACTGATTGCGATTCCACCTGGCAGTGTATTGGTATCGTATGCCCATGCCAAAAATGGTACATAGGGTACACATCAGAAAAATCAAACAAAGAATAGCGGAACACATCAGCAAACTTCGGGTAAAAAAGAGGGAAGCCCCGCTAGGCAGAATATTGGGAACTGTGAGGCATGAGTTACAAGATTTAAAATACACAACATTAACATAAATAAAAGTGCCCCATGGTGGAGATGTAGCCCCGATTACTGAGACGAAGAGAACTAAGATGGATTTTTTCAATGGAATACGGTGACACCACATGGTTTGAACCGCAAACTAGAATGGCTTCAATTTTAAAGGAAAGTGACGTTAGAGGGAGTTCATATATAAGCTAGAGCGCATGTTGGGCATTTTTTGGAAGAAACACTTGAGTAGGAGCATGATTCCACACCAGGTATGCTATGGATATAGATGCAAATAACAGAACATTTATGAATCAAAAGGAGGCTTTATATAAAATAAAGACCGTAAGGAATATAGAACTGATGTGATAAAAACATAGATAAGAGTGAAGTGTTGACTTCTTAAATGGATGGGATATTTTTGTTCTAGATGAATAGTTCTCCTGAGGACGTGAGAAAATTGCGAAACACAGCTAGTGTCGAGAACTAAGTAGGAATGATGGAAACTAAGAATGAATGGGAAGATATAGAGGAGTCACAACTGCACACATATCGTGACTAGTTACTCTGGAAGGACACCACTTCATAGCCGATAAGGAAGAAGAGCCCTGCACTAAGTTAAGTACATCTATACCTCTTCCCTTGGTGCTCTGATCTCATCCCATTGCTTTCAATACTACCTTTACGCTGATGATACCCAGATCTACCTCTCCGCACCGGATATCTCAGCTGAAATCCAGACCAAAGTATCAGCCTGCCTGTCTGACATCGCTGCCTGGATGTCTCGCCGCCACCTGAAACTAAACATGACCAAAACCAAGCTTCTCATCTTTCCCCCTAAACCTGCCTCTCCTCTACCCCCGTTCTCTATTTCGGTAGATAACACTCTCATCCTCCCTGTCCCGTCTGCGCACAACCTTGGAGTCATCTTTGACTCCGCTCTCTCCTTCTCTGCTCATATTCAGCAGATTGCCAAAACCTGTCGTTTCTTTCTCTATAATATTAACAAAATTTGCCCTTTCCTCTCCGAGGACGCTACAAACCCCTTACCCACACCCTTATCACCTCTCGCCTAGACTACTGCAATTTGCTTCTCGCTGGTCTCCCGCTCAGCCATCTATCTCCTCTTCAATCTGTCCAAAACTCTGCTGCGCGTCTTATATCCACCAGAGTCGCTATACTCACGTTAGCCCTCCTCGCTTCACTGGTTCCCTATCTGCTTCCGCATACGGTTCAAACTTCTGCTTTGACCTACAAGTGCATCCACTTCCGCAGCTCCTCAGTACCTTTCCGCTCTCATCTCTCCCTACACTCCTCCCTGTGAACTCCGTTCGCTGGGTAAATGTCTCCTGTCGTCCCCCTTCTCCCCCACTGCTAACTCCCGACTTCCGTTCCTTCTATCTCGCTGCTCCTATGCCTGGAATAGACTCCTGAGCTAGTACGTCAGGCTCAGTCTCTGGCTGTCTTCAAGTCTAGGCTTAAAGCCCACCTCTTTGCTACTGCTTTCGACTCCTAACCATGACTCTCTTACTCAACACCCTCACTTATCACCACCCTACCACTGGCAATTTCCCCACCCCTAGCTGTCTGTTCGTCTGTCCAAATTTAGATTGTAAGCTCTGTTGAGCAGGACTGTCTTTTTCATGTTAGTTTGTACAGCGCTGCGTAAGTCTAGTAGCACTATAGAAATGTTTAATAGTAGTAGAAGTAGCTTACGTATACAGGTACTTATTGTACCTGGGGCAATGGAGGGTTAAGTGACTTGCCCAGAGTCACAAGGAGCTGCCCGTGCCTGAAGGTGGTAATCGAACTCAGTTCCCCAGGACCAGAGTCCACCACCCCCAACCACTAGGCCACTCCTATCATTTCTGTGGTGGTATTAAGTAACAAATAATGATTACCACATATTGTATGAACAACTTAAGGTTCATTGTGTAAGATGTTATATATTAAAATTCACATAAAAATTACTTAAATGCTATTATATATTTCTGTTATGAACTTTACTAACTTTTAATTTTCTTTCACAGATAGCAAGAATGTCATACAGATGCTTTTCCAGAGATGTAACTACCAATTCAACAATATTGGATAAATATCAATATTATTTTTAATTTTTGGTAATTATTTTCCATCTAAGAACTGACTCCGTGAATTCCTTTTATCTTACAGAGAAATTTTCTTGGGAACAGTTTCAATAACAGGTAAGTATATATATATATATATATATATATATATATATATATATATATATATATTCTTTCTCTCTTTGTCTCTCTTTTTCTCTACTTTTCTTTCACTTTCTCTATTTCAAAGTCATTGGGCCTGATATTCAGACATCAGGAGGCACCCCACATAAGTGCCGCATCAGCACTGACCCTGGATATTCAATGCCGGGACATTTCTGGTGACTGGCATTGAATAGTCAACAAAAAAGTGAAGAGGATCCAAAAAGGATATGGAGTCTTTATTGTGAACAAGCTGAAAATGACCTGACATGGCCGTGTTTCAGCACAAAGGCCTGTCTCAGGGGTCTGGTGAATCTCTAATGTGTATGGGAAAACTCTAACTAAAGAGTATTGTCAAAAGACCAGCCAGCCAAGGCCGTTGAATGTTCAATGGGTACAAAAAAGCTAAGCTGCAAAGTCGTCCGACTGGCTAGGGTTCGTGACGCAAAATGAGGCAAAGATATATCCAGATTTTTTTTGTCTGGCTCAAACTAGGAGGTCTTTACAACAGTGCGCTAGCGTATTTAGAGCACGCGAAAATTAGCGTGTGCTTAAACCATTTAGATGCCCATAATATTCCTATGGGCATCTACATTTTAGTGCACGCTGATTTTTAGCATGGCTATAAATGCTAGCTCACCTTTGTAAAAGGGGCTCTTAACCGACTAAGTGATATTCAGCGCTTGTCAGTTATGTTTATAGTGGGCAAAGATAGGAATGGCTATTTATGTGTTCTGATTGCCTGCTAAACTTAGCCAGCCAGCGCTTGAATATTCGCGGATAGCCCGGCTACATCGCGTGATATAGCCAGTTAGCTGCTATGTGCTAATATTCAGCAGAGATAACCAGATATGTGCTGATGTTAGCATTTAGCCATCTAAGCAATATTTAATCAGCCAGGAGCCATTCTTGGCTGGTAAATAGTGGCTGAATATTGGGGGTATTGTCTCTTTCTGTTAAAGGCCACTAATTATTATTCTCCTTTCTTATAAATATCTTCTCCTTTCTTTTAAGGTGGGTGCCTTGTAGAAGTAACTGCCAAGACTGAACTTTTTATTTTTCCCCTAACTACCTCTCCTCCTCACTCACCCATTCTCTCTGTGGATAACCTCTTTCCTTCCCTATCTCCTCAACTTGTACCTCGGGGTCATCTTTGACTCCTCTCTCTCTTTCTTTCATGGCACATATCCAACAGACCTCGCAAACCTGTCATTTATTTATAACATCACCAAAAATTCCGTCCTTCCTTTCTAAGCATAGTACTAAAACCTTTACCATACTCTTAACCACTGGTCCCCATACTCAATTAGATTACTGCAACTTCCTCATTAGAGGCCTCACGCTAACCCATCTTTCTCCCTTCCAATATATTCAAAATTCTGTTGTATGACTTCCACCAGTGTCACTGCACTCACATAACCCCTCTCTCCTCAAATGACTTCATTGACTCCCTATCCATTTCTGTATACAGTTCAAACTTCTCTTGTTGACTTGCAAGTGCATTCATTCTGCAATTCATGAGTAGTTCTCCTCTCTTATCTCTTCCTACACCCTTCCTTGGGAACTCTCTTCATCAGGTAAATCACTCTTATCTGCACCCTTCTCTTCTACCGCCAGCTCCAGACTCCTTGCCTTCCATCTTGCTGAACTGTATGCATGGAATAGATTTCCTGAGCTGCAACAGCACTTGAAATTAAATAATAACAAAACAAAGTTTATGCTGGTGAACAGGAATGCAATTTCATCCTGTGACAATTCTTTTAACTCAAATAATTTAAAGTATATGTTCTCATCTTTAATTAGAGATTTGGGAATAATAATTGACCAAACATTATCATTAGATGTACAAATTAATCATACTATCAGAAAATCTTTCTTGTTAATGAGAAAATTGCATAGAATTCACATATATTTTGATGCTGCACACTTCAGATTACTTATTCAATCCCTTCTTTTGTCTCAAATTGATTATTGCAATGTGATTTATCTAAATTGTTCTAAGGGCATTCTTAAAAATATTACACACAAGCAGGGGCGTAGCCAGACTTCAGCGGGAGGAGGATCCAGAGCCCCAGGTGAGGGGGCACATTTTAGCCTCCCCGGCCCTGCCGACCCCCCCGCCATTTTTAACCCCCTCTGCCATTTTTGACCCCCCCCCGCCACCACCACCACCTTTGACCCTCCCCGGCACCAACCCTTTTGACCCCCTCTTCCCGTTGCCGCCAACCCGCCTCCGCCGCTGCCGTCGGGTACCTTTGCTGGCGGGGGTCCCAACCCCCACCAGCTGAAGTCCTCTTCTCCGGCGCGGCTGCGTTGCTGATCTGTAAGGGCAGGCTTCTGTTTCTGCCCTTGCAGATCAGCAACGTGGCTGCGCAGGCTTCTGTTTCTGTGAGTCTGACGTCCTGCATGTACAAAGTGCAGGACGTCACTCACAGAAACAGAAGCCTGCCCTTGCAGATCAGCAACGTGGCCGCGCTGGAGGACTTCGGCTGGCGGGGATTGGGGACCCTCGCCAGCAAAGGTACCCAAAGGCGGGGCGGGAGGGGCCAAGTCCAAATTTACGGGGGCCCATGCTGCCGTGGCCCTAAGTAGCTAAAATACAGCAGTTAGATTGAGTTTCTCATGATCAAAATTTGATCATGTTTCTAGGTTGTATCTGCACTTCCAATGGCTTCCGATGGAGGCTAGAATGCTTTTTAAACTTCTGCAATATTCTTTATAAGATCTTGTATGGTTTAGTACCTTCGTATATGTATTCATTTTTTACATTTGCATCTTTAGTAAGAACCCAGTCATTGAGACAACCAAACCCTTTTGTCTTTCCAGTCCAAATGGAATGAAACTATCACGTTTTTGACTCTTCCTTCTCGTACCAAGCAGCAAAACATTGGAAAGTTATTCCAAATGATTTTGTTCTATTACTGATTATAAGTCTTTAGGAAGTTTTTAAAGACATTTCTATTTCAAAGATTTGTCATATAGCAATAATGACTTTTTAAATTACGTTTAGTGCATCAATGATTAATTTGTTTTCTGTGAAATAGCTGTGTTATTTGATATTGATTGTAGGCGTAATAAGCCACTTTTTATAAGTAACTCTATGTAATATTCAATTATTATGTAACATTGTATTTCCGAACTATACATTTTTAATGTGATGTGATCTATGTTGAACCAGTTTTGGCACACGTGGAATAGAAGAATAAATATTATTATTATTATTACACCATGCTCCATCTCTGCCCTATTCAAATCCAGGCTGAGCCCCCACCTTTTTGAGGCTGCTTTGTCTCCTTATTCCTCTGTTCAATATCTATTTTGTTTTAATCATTCCCATAATAAACTATCTCCATAATCCCTTTTTGTGTCCTGTTTGTCTGTCTTGGGCCCTGTTTACCACGCCGCATTATAGGCATGTTAGAGTTTTTAATGCACGTTAGCCATGTACACGTATTAACAATGTACGAGCCTACAATATCCCTATAGGCGTCTACATGGTTAGCGCACGTTCTAATTGTAGATGCATTAAAAACGCTATTGCACCTTAGTAAACACAGCCCTTAGATTGTAAGCATTATTGAGCAGGGACTGTTTCTTACTGTACCTGTACGATGATGTGCACATCTGGTAGCCCTATAGAAATAAACAGTTGTAGTAGCTGTATGTGGGGCCTCTTGCTACTGTCAAGAACTTGCAAGATAAAAGTTTCAGAGGGGAGTGGCAGTGCACTTGGAGGTCAGCACTGCTGATATTATATTTCCGGCAGTGTTGCCATGCAGCTTCCAATCCCATTCTTAATACCCCATGTGGCCTGGCAACAGGAGAAGCAATGGAGGTAAGTACAGTATCTGCCATGCTGGCCTCTTCCCAGTACTCCAGACTGGCTTTATTGTTAAAGGAAGATAGAAAATGGAGGGAGTCTTTTCCTCTGGATACACCATTGTATCCAAGATCCTCCTTGGATGCTCATCTCAGTCACCCCCTCATCTGCATCATTGCTCCAGACCTCATCCCTAGACCAGACTCTCCTCACACCTTGCTGGATATCTGACACCCCTCTTCTTAGTCCTCTGAACTCTCCATGATATCTTCTATAGACTCCCTACCTAGAGCAGACCCTCCCATACACACGTAGTGTTAGGTAATCTAATTAGTCCAGTGACCAGTTTCAGATACATTGGTGTCATCCTGGATTCTTTTTTATCCTTTTTACACCAGATCTCACACTTATCAAAAACCTGCTTCTTTATATTCCATCAGCTTCGATCAATTTGGCACTTTGTTAATTTCAACTTCCATACTCTCATTCTTTCTTACAAACCCTTCAAAACATGGCCATTAGACTCTTTTCTTCATGCCAAATATGGGCAACATGTCAGATCATGTTATTCACTTATTAAAAAAACAGCACTGATTGCCAGAAGAGCAACGAATTATCTTTAAAATAGCTTCCCTCACTTTTAAAGCCTTTAGACGAGGTACACCGGATTATCTGTCCAAATTTACAATTCCATATACACCCAGTCGTGTTTTTCAATTTCTAAATGACCACCACTTAGTCCTTCCAGGTCCAAAAGTTGCTCAACTTGAATTCACAAGGCATAAGGCATTTTATTTCATTTCTCCAATCTGTAAAAATCTACCACTACATATTCATTGTAACCCCCTATTTAAGAGTTTTACATTGAAGTTGAAAACCTGGCTATGCAATCTAGCGTATGGAAATGCGGGTTAATTTGAGTTTGCCTCTCTGTGACCTTGTTGTTCCTGGACATCCCCAGCGACTTTCTCAGTTTTCCCTCCCCTGTTTTAAGTTAATTATAATATTTTGTTTATGACTCATCTCTCTATGCTTGGTATTCTTTGTAGTATCCTATCTATTTTGTTTCTCACTGTCCTGTAATTTTTGGAGTTCCTTTCCATTTCTTTTATATTTTTAGCCTGTACACTGCTGTGCCCTGCTATGTCAGTTTTAGTGGTATAGCAAGTTTTAAATACTACAAACTAAACTATACCCCACCTACAGCTGACATCCCCATGTATATATACTCCCTTACTTCTTGCCATTATGCTCCACTTGATCCCCAACATATACAATTCCCCCAACTCAGAATCTTACCCAGAGCAAATGTACCCCCCCTCCAGAATTCTCTCATCTTCCATGCTGTTGAAACTCTTTTCAAAAGGCCCTAGTAAACTGCCAGAGCAGACTGTGTATGTACTTTTTGGGGCCCTCAGACCACACTTACTGGCTAAGTACAAGGAACATTACTCAAGGTTTTGCTGAAGGTACTACTGCTGATGGAGAACTCATCCAAGTCCTTCTATTCAGACTGCTGTAGCTACTGCTCATTCTGCTTGTCCATGTCATTGCATGCACCAGGGTCCCCACAACAATGTGCTTCAAAAATACTTGAACTAGCTGCTGGGGCTAGGAATTGCCCTTTCAGGCTGCCATCCTCTGAAAATTTGGCTGTAGCAGCAGCATCGGCCTGAAAAGACTCATTAGGCAAAAAAAAAGTTTGGACATATGATAACATAAACTACGAATGTTGATTCACAAGTAGTTTGAGCTCATAACTGATACTTTTTCCCCACGAGTGGATTGACCCATTCAGTGAAAAAGTGAGAGTAGTGGTGCAAACACTGCAATATCCACATGTAGTGTGACTCCCGTGGGAGTCTACACTGTTCTCCCAAGATTAAAAATTTGATTTAACAATACTATCCCGTAAATTCATGGGTCTAGTATATACAATACATGGTCCTTCTTTAAAGACTTGATGTTGTGTCAATATATGCAAGTGTTTGCATATGCTCTTGGCTATGGAACCTGTACGATCCAAAAAGGGCAGTACACACACTTGCTTGTGGACAGGTTCCTTGATAGAATCTTGCAAAAGCAACTCACAATTTGCATACCAAGCCTTCTAATAAGCCTTTCTCAGAATTTGGGCTGGATAGCCCCTCCTTAAAAAAACCCAATGGAATATGATGTTAGCTTGCTCTTTAAAGGCAGCATCCATAAAACAGATATGATGAATCCATAAAAACTGTCCTATTGGGAGTGCCTGTCCTAATTGGTAAGGATGACAACTATCAAATTTCAAATAGTTGTTGCAATGTCTTTACAGTAGACTATATTCTCCAATATTGGACTTTTCTTGATAATAAGCACATCCAAAAATGAGATAGAACAAGACTGCATAGCGAATTTCAAGTGTTGATCCAATGAGTTCAATTAGTGTACAAACTGCACAAGGGTCTCCTCCTTATAGGTCCAGATAAAAAAAAAAATATCATCAATGAACCGGACCCATATTTTAATGTTGGAAAACCATGTAGATGAATACAAATATTGTTCTTCAAAAGATGACATACAAATTCGCTACACTGGGTGCCATGCCAGTGCCCATGGCTATCCCATGTTTCTATAGATAAAATTGTCCATTGAATGCAAAATAGTTCTTTTATAGTTCAATATCTGTTGAGTTTAAGAAAAATAGTGGAAGACCACGATGAGATGAACCGGTGCATATGTTTGGGACTCTGCCAAACTTTGGGACACTTTAATATTTATGGAGACAGTAGAGAGTGTATTTGATAGTTATGTTTTGCACTTTTCATTTGGACAATGCATAATTGTGGTTTACTTGAGGGTGTGTTTGGACTTTTGAATGAGGACCCTTGTTGGGCTTGTTCACTGAAGCTTGTATAGCCTGCGGAGCCAAGGGTGTGGTTCACTATGGCTTGGATTAACTGAGAGAAATCACTTTCACTCATAAACACTTATATATTTGTTGTGTATATACACTCTCTGCTGCCTTTTTATTGCACACAGAAAACTTTTTTATTATTGTATTTTAGTGTTTTCTTGTTTATTGGTTATATTTAGTGAGGCAGGTCTTTATCTGCCATCGTTTACTATGTTACTAGTATTTCTGCTTGTCCTCTGGTTCTGAACTTATTCTGCCAGCCACAACCAGTGTCTAATTCCTGAGAACATTTTTGCCTGCCAATTCTGTACTATTCCTGTTTCATTGGTGTTGACTTGGTTTGTTCGATCATGTTCTTGTGTCTAATTCCTGAGGACATTTTGCCTATTGCCTGCCAATTCTGTACTATTCCTATTTCATTGGTGTTGACTTGGTTTGTTCGATCATGTTCTTGCCCTTCATTCCAATTTTTCTCCAGCCTTCTATCTTCTGGTAAATGGCAAATATACTAGGCTCTGAAAGGGACACCTTGTGCTTGAAGCCCTAGCATGGTCATGAGAACTAGAAGGCTCTACCCAAAGGGAAAGGCAGCTTTTATAGGTGAACATGCACAAATTTAACCAAGGGCCTCTGGTGTTCCCCAATGAGTTGTTATTCAGTCATGAAAGTAGTATGAAATAAATATTGTAAGTGGCATGTCCTGCTAAGACATGTGTACAGCACTAGCAACCCTTAGAACAAAAATGTGTATGCATGCATCTGGTGTGCTGTCCTGGGCAAGTGCACATATTTTGTGCAGGTCCTGTTTACTTATCATTTTTACCTCATCATCAAGCAAAAATATGGCATTACGCTTTCATTAGGAAGCTGTGTGCTAAGTCATTGGTGCAAGGTAGAATGCAAGCTAACTGCATTGACCCCACAGTTTGTTATGCCTGAAAGCAGGGATATGAAAATTCTACTTTAACTCGATGATTGAAGCATGGAAACATTTCTAGTGAACTGATTGATGTCACATAGTGGCCAAATAAAAATGCACACTGGAGTCTGGAAAGAGCCCTGCAGGACATCACACCTTAACAATATGGAGCTGGAACAGGATATTTCCTAAGAGATTAACAGTGACTCATCCAATCAAAAAGAATGAAACCAGCAACTCACTGTTTCGGTATAACAATTGCAGACAGCCTGTAGAGCAAGAACTCAAAGCTGACAGCATCGTATAGGCTGCTGAGAAATGTGGAATCCCTTTACCTAACTTTATCCTTAAATCATTTAGTAGTGATACTAACCTTGTCTCTGTTTAACATCTAACAAAGCTTGACTGAAGAGCATCTAATACTCTATTCATAGCCATGAAATTCAAACACTGGTAGTGCATCAACCTTTCTATTAATTTACTCAGAAAAGAAATATAAAAAGTTGGTGATGTCTCTGATAACTAATCTATATGTTTATATAGAGAGCTGAGTAGATGGCATTTTCAATTCCCAAAATATTTCTCTGAGTGTACCATTATGGTTAACCTTTTTTTGCATAGGTGACTGAAATGAAAGTAAGGCTGAAATGTCCCCTTGCCTACCAAGGAAAAATAATTGCAGTATGATTTGGGATCCTTCTTTTTGATCTGTCTGTTTTGTAATTCACCATCTATGGCAGGGGTATACAACTCTGGTCTTCAAATTCTACAAGCCAACTGGGTTTTCAGGATTTCCACAGTGAATACTACTACTACTTAACATTTCTAGAGTGCTACAAGGGTTACACAGCACTGTACAGTTTAACAAAGAAGGACAGTCCCTGCTCGAAGGAGCTTACAATCTAAAGGACGAAATGTCAAGTTGGGGCAGTCAAGATTTCCTGAATAGAGGTGTAGTGGTTAGGTACTGAAGGCGACATTGAAGAGGTGGGCTTTGAGCAAGGATTTGAAGATGGGCAAGGAGGGGGCCTGGTGTATGGGCTCAGGGAGTTTATTCCAAGCATGGGGTGAGGCGAGGCGGAAAGGGTGGAGCCTGGAGTTGGCGGTGGTGAGAAGGGTACTGAGAGGAGGGATTTGTCTTGAGAGTGGAGGTTACAGGTAGGAACATAAGGGGAGATGAGGGTAGAGAGGTAAGGAGGGGCTGCAGATCGAGTGCATTTGTAGGTTAGTAGGAGAAGCTTGAACTGTATTCGGTACCTGATCGGAAGCCAGTGAAGTGACTTGAGGAGAGGGGTGATATGATTAGATGCATTATATATATGATTAGATGCATTTATATGGAGGAAACTGCATACAAATATCTGGTCTTCAAATTCTACAAGCCAGTTGGGTTTTAGGATATCCACAGTGAATATGATTAGATGCATTTATGTATGGATGAAGCAGTACATGCAAATATATGTCATGCCCATTCAGTGAGATTAGCTTGAAAGCCAAACCAGAATGCAGCACTTGAAGAGTGGAGTTATCTACCTCCAATAGACTCAACATCAGTTAGAGCAACTCTGAAGAGGGAACAAACACCAAGTTATGGAGATGAATAAATTATTTTTTCTCTTCTGCATATATTAAAAGTTAAAGGTCTACAGAGGAATAGACAGTGATATGTTGGAGGGGGCTCCTGGTGTCTCTATTCAGCTTTTATATGAAAACAGAGTTTTTCACAGTGTGGGAGCAGAGCTGCCAAAAGCCCTTTGATAAGACATTGGCAGCACATCACAGGGAGCAGGTCAAGATAGGTTAAGTTGCAACGTTTCTTAAAATAGTAACCTATATTTGAGATTAAAAAAAAAACTGAATAGAACTCTTCCCATGCACACTGTGCTGTCAAAGAGCTCTCTGTGAAAGGAATGATTCATTAAAAGATTTTCCCATGGGCACAGCATGGGAAAGTAGAAGTATTACGTAATAGAACCTTTTAAAAAGGGGTATTAAAAGTGATAACTACCTCCTGACTCTTCCTCTCCCCCTCCCTCAATGATGGCATTTACCATCCAAAGCTTTGGTGCTGATCTGCTCCACCATGCCCTCAAATGTGGACAACTCTCTTCTCTTACTTGTAATACTTTACTTCACCTTTAGTACACTCTTCTCGTGACATTTATTCACACCTCTCCACCCTATGTTTTCCATATAATTGCTTGTCTATAGAAAAGCCTGAAGCAGACCTGCTTGTACTTTGATTAAATATATGAACTGTAGTTCTAGTTTCATAAGAAGCAGGAACATACTACAGCCAGGAATGGCTTGGTGTCTCCTTATGGATATGCAGCAATATGGTAATTCTATGACCCTTCTCATGTCCTCTTTTAGGAGACTAAACTGTGCCACATCCAAGGCAAGCAAAAGTATTGGCATAAGGAGGGAGTAAAATGGAGATGGAAGAGAATGAAGATCATTCACATTCTGGGGAAAAGGGGAGGAGGATTATGGTGAAGAGGGAAGGTGATAATGCATATCTCCAGTGCAGGAATAGTTTATGTGTTTGAGGCAGAAGTGGGAGTAGAAAGACATATCAAAAATGATGAAAGTGGAAGAGGAGTATCATATCAGGGGCAGGGTATACGTTGGTGGTGGCCTCACACAACACTAGGATCCAAACCAAAGGGGTCAAAATGAATTCAAAGCATGTAGTATAATTGAGGCCTAAAATATATTGAATTAGTGTAGGACCATGGAGCCATCATTAGAATAGAAAACAGGAAGAAGGGATTGAACATCACTGGGGTGGAGCAAAGTGCTGCAGGTACCATTGGGGGGAGGGGAGTGGTAGGAAACCTTCTTATTCTGTGGCAACCTCAGTGGCAGCAGGACCTATGGAGTCTTTCACTGTTTAAGTTTTTAGCATGTTTTTAGTAGTGCTATTTTGTCTGGAACATCTATACCACTCAGCCAACTCAGTGGTTTGTATTGAATTAATTAGGGGTTAATTATCCCCTAGGTTCTGCCTGGTAGTGCGGTTCAACTGTCTAGTACCAGACAGAACCTCGAGAAGGCTGATTGCACCTCAAATCTGACTCCATCTCTGAATATAATAGTGCTTCTTATTCTTTAAGCAAACCAATGGATTATTAACAGATATTAGTTAACAGAAGGAGAGACAGTATAGTTCTAAACATTATAAATTTATTTACTCAGGATATAGGTAAGCATATCTGATTGGATCTAATTTATGTCATGGTTAGCACTGATTGGCTTATGCTAATGAGTAGCTTCAAATCTTAAACATGTTCTCATCTTTAGCTTGCTTAACCACAAACTTAAGCAAGACCCTGCACCTGGCTTAAGGAGCCATCTGTATCCCTAGCTCCTTCCTCATTTTGCTGCATGGTGTCCCAATAGCTCAGGAGCTTGCTGGAACTTCAGAAACTGAACCAAAGTCTCAGGCCTGGGTTGCCAAATAACAATGCAGTATCCTACAGGAACTCCTAAGCTGAATATGCAGCCTTTACCAAATTCCATTACTCTCTGACTGGAATTTTCTCTTCTGGTGAATTATTTATTTATTTATTTATTGTTGTTGTCATTGTTGGTAAGAAGTGGAGCACTGGACAGATGAGCTTATTTATTGTTTATTTATATTCTGCCTTTTTCAAAGCAGAGCGCAATAAAACATTCATAATACTACATATAATCAATACAACTCATGACACAAAATCACAAACCCAAACTAAAATTAGAAAACAACCTAAAATCATAACAAAAATATATAAATTAATAATTACTAATAAACATAAAAATAAATGACCTATTATGACTAAAAATAAACTCGGAGCATGACATATATCCTCACTACTATAAATTTACTCATAACAGTCTTTGCCCAAACAATAACCCACTCAGAATCGTGAATTGCGACACAGCTTGTCTTGACTCTCCAGAACATTTTGCAAATAAAAATGCTTGTAATTGTTTCCTACAACTAGTAGTACCTCTCATCAACCTAAGTTGTATAGGAATCTGGTTCCATTTTCTTAGACCAGCAATAGAAAATGTGCATTGTCTGGTGTCCTCAAAATTATTATTATTATTTTAAAAACTTGATATGCTCCTATTTCTGCATAGCAGATCAGAGTGGTGTACAAAATAATGATAATAAACTGTAAAATAGAAAAGAACACCAAATAAAGAGTAAAGAAACATTCACACAACTAACAGAGTAGCCAAGACTAATCCATGCAACCTGCCTCAGGAGAGGCCAACAGAGCATCAGTGATCATTCATCTCAAGGGAAACTCTGAAAATACATCTAAAAAAGTGGTCCTTTAATTGGGCTTTAAATCTAAAAAAAGATAGGTCAGATCTCAAAGAGAGAGGAAGATCATTCCAGAGCTTGGGCACCAAAAACAAAAAGGCTGAGGGTCTGGTGGATTAGTAATATGCCTGTTTGGGAGAAGGAAGGACTAAGTGGTGGGCATGTAAAGAGTGGAGGGATTGAGTGGGGTTATAGAGAATTGTAATGGAAGAAAGATAGGGGGAGATTGGGAATTAAAATGGAAGAAAGGTAGAGGAGAGATCCTGAGTGGTGAATTTTATGAGCAATATATAGGATTTTGAACCAGATGCGGAACTGGTTGCCAGTGAAGATTGATCAGCAATGGAGTGACTGACTTGTGTCATCTAGGTTTAAAAGCAAAACATATGGTAGCATTCTGAAGGGTCTGTAGTTGACTAATCTGATATACCAGAATATGTGGTCTTATAGTTATCTAAGCGAGAGATTACAAATGCATGGATCAGCGAATGAAGTAGGGCGAAATTGAAAAATTTAAAGATTTGAAGACAATGGAGTGATAAAAACCTCGGAGGACTTTAGAAACCTGCTCATGGAATGAGAGTTTGGATCACCCCAAGATAACGGAATGACTCGACATGGGGGATAGGAATATTAAAGAGTGTGGGAATCAGAGAAGGGTTAGATAAAGAACCTGTAATCCAACATAAAACAGTTTTGGTTGTATTGAGAACCAGTTTATAGTCATTCAGCCATTGGTGAAGAACCAATAGGCAAGTCTGAAGGTGGTTGGGAGATAAAGGAGATGTGGGAAAGATGAGCAGAATGTAGTCAGCATAAATGAAGAATCTTATGTGGAAGATTTGGATTAGAGTTGCTAGAGGACTCAACAATGTTAAAAAGAATGGGGGACAGAACTGAACCCTGGAGGACACCACAGTGTAAAGAAATTTTATCAGAACATACAGAGGGACAGGAAACTGTGAATGAGCGAATATTAAGAAATGAAGAAAACCAGGCAAACACAGTACCTGAAATCCCTATGGAATTGAGACTTGAAAGTAAGAGTGAATGGTCTGTTAAGCTGAAGGCTGAGCATAGGTCAAGAGAAACCAAAAGTACAATATTACCAGAGTCAAGTGACAGCATAGCTCACTAAGGAGAGCAGTGATTGTTGATTCCAAGCTGTGGCAGTACCTAGAACCAGTTAGTGAGGGTGTAA